>NW_020955033.1:1714849-1725892 GCF_900497805.2 Vombatus ursinus | reverse complement strand
TCCTCCTGACTTCAGGGCCAGTGCTCTATCCACTGCACCACCTAGCTGCCCCCATAACATCCTAATTTCTAAGAAGTTAAATAGTTAGGAGGAAACAGACAGTAAAACTATACCTAGAGTGGGACCTCAACGTTCCCCACTCAGAACTAGATAAATCTAACCACAAAATAAAGTAACAGTTGCTAAGTCATCCACTTGTGTTTCAATATATAAAAAGTGAGAGAAGCAATTTTCTTTGATAAAGACCTCTTTTCTCAAATATATAAAGAACTGAATCAAATTTGTAAAAATTAAACTCATTCCCCAGCTGATAAATGGTCAAAAGATATGAGCAGGCATTTTTTCAGAAGAGGAAATCAAAGCTATCAATAGTTATATGAAAGAATGCTCTAAATCACTAATAATTAGAACAGCCCTGAGGAACCACCTCACACCTATTAGATTGATTAACATGACAGAAAAGGAAAAGGACAAAAGTAGGAAGGAATGTGGAAAAATGGGGACACTAACTCATTGCTGGTGGATTTGAAAACTAATCCAACCATACTAGAGAAGAATTTGGAACTGTGCCCAAAGAGCTAAAAACTGTGCATACCCTTTGACCCAGTAATAACACTACTAGATCTGTATCCCAAAGAGATCAAAAGAAAAGGACTTATATGTACAAAAATATTTATAGCAGCTCTTTTGTGGTGGCAAAGAATTATAAACTGAAAGGCTGCCCATCAGCTGGGGAATGGCTAAACAAGAAAAGAACCTACAACATATTCATAATAGCCTTTTTAGTGATAGCAAAAAGAAAAAAATATAAGTCAGGTAGATGAACACAGATTGGGGCATGGCTCAACAAAAAGTGATAAATGCATGTAATGGAATATCATTACCCTACAAAAATAATGAATATGAGATATTCAGAGAAATCTTATAGCACTTGTACAAAATAATTCAGATTGAATTAGGCAACATTTTTAAAAATTATACACAACACTATAGTAATTTAAACAAGGACCAGCTAGCTAGCACAGTGGATAGAGTGCCAGATCTAAAATCAGGAAGACTCATCTTCCCGAGTTCAGATTTGACCTCAGATAGTTACTAGCTACATGACCCTGGGCAAGTCATTTAACCCTGTTTGCCTCAGTTTTCTCATCTGTAAAGTGAGTTGGAGAAGGAAATGGCAAACCACACCAGCATCTTTTCCAAGAAAACACCAAATGGGGTCAAAAAGAGTCAAATACAACTGAAAACAACCAAACAACAACAAAAGAAAAAGATGTTATGTATACCAAAATATTTCTAGCAGAACTTCTTAAAATAGGAAAGACTAGAAATAATGTTGATGCTCATCCTTTGATGAATGGCTAAATAAATTATGATAGGTGACAATAAAGTAGAATCACTGTGTTATAACATCAATGAATATGACAAATAACAAGAAGCAACAGGGCTATGTCAACTAATACATAGTGAAGAAAACAAAACAAAATGAACACAATAAAAAATACAATTTAAAAAACAAACAAATGAATGTAATTCTGTGAAATTCAGTCCAAACTTGGCCTCAAAGAATGAAGGATGATGGCAGTGGACAGTGTATACAATATCAAACTTNAAAAAACAAACAAATGAATGTAATTCTGTGAAATTCAGTCCAAACTTGGCCTCAAAGAATGCAGGATGATGGCAGTGGACAGTGTATACAATATCAAACTTTTTTTTTCTTTAGAGTTGTATAGCCCTTTATTAGCTACTAAAGTAAAATTTCTCTCTTGTACAACATGGATGGTAGGTGACTATGCTGGAGATTTATTACATTCTAATATAGATCATTCATAAATGAAATTTTCATTATTAAAAACCTTCTACTCTTTTGGGTTTTTTTACAAGTTGCAAAATGATTCTGAAAGCTGTGTATAGGTGCACAGGTTTGCAAAAAGTGTAAATTAGAATATGGTAAATGCTTTATAGTTTATACTTGAAGGGTCATCTGCTACAGTGACTTTACATCCATTAACACTTTTTTAAATCATAAAATATGTGGATGCCAGACTTTCTTCCTCCCTTCCATTGTCCTCACCAAGAAAGCATTTCTAATGCTACACTGAAGGACTACATCTACTAGAAAGGAAGAATAGAAAGTTCTACTAATTTTGAGGTTTCACTTCCTCAAAGACCAGGAACTACATCTTTATAAGTGCTAGACTAGAACCCTATTTAGATTATAAGTATGTGCAAGTGCTATCCCTGAGTGTTCAGAGCTCTAGTAGACTATAAATGCCCCAGCTGCATAACTCACTGAAATGTCTTGCCAGTGTCTGCATTGGCTTAACTGGGCATAATTCAATAAGTAAAAAATCAAATACATTCCATTCCTCTGGAGCTCTGTAATAGCTCCAGTGGGATGTCTTCTACATATTATGTTATAGTATTTATTCAAGTAATTGTTAAAAGATACAGGGTCTGGTAGTTGTTCTATAATAGTCATGCCCATTTTATCTAGATGTTCAATGGATTTATAAATCTCTCCTTGGAATTCACCATAGGTTGTATTTATAGATTGTATTTGAAAGACTACCTGCCACCATGACATCATATCCAATTATCACTTTTTAAAATTACAAAACATTTTATGCCAGACTTATATACTAATAAAATAGATAATAATAAAAATCTCAAAAAAAAGAATGACAGCACAAGTAGACAGCTTGAAAACTATATTGCCATGCCCAAAATACCAAAGGCTTAAGTACATTGGGTAGACCCTATATGGGTAATATGTAGCAATATATAGATCAGAACTGCACAAAATGGAGCCAAGATGACAAAGAGAAGGCAGAGACTCACCTGAGCACTCCCCCAAACTTCTCCAAAGACAAATAATGCTCCAAAACAAATCCTGGAGTGGTACAACCCACAAAAGGAGGGGGTGAAACAATTTTCCAGCCTAAGACCACCTAAAAGTTCAGCATGAAAGGTCCATCATACTGGGGTGAAAGTGAAGCACAGTACAGTGCAGTCCTCACCACTGCAAACTAGACCCCAGCAAACCAGGAGTAGGCCTTGGGAGTAAATGAATCAGCAGCTGCAGCAGCTGCTTCCAGAGCTCTCATACCACAGACACTAAGGAGGGTGAACAACTAGTCAGAATGATATTTCACAGGGTCTCTTTGCTAGACCTGGTCCCTTCACAGGACTCTGTTTCTTTGCCCATACTTAGATCCAGGTTGCAGTCTTTGGTGGCAGTCGTAGGGTGAGAAGGAGCACTAGGACACCCGAGCTTACAGCCACAGTGGAAAAGGGACTTTTGTCAGAGTTCCAGGGCAGAAAAGAGGGCAGAGCACAGGCCAGGAGAATAGAAAATATACCTCTCCTTAGATCATACCATCTTGAAAAAAACAAAAATGTATAGATCTCTAGAAGTATTTTTGAAAAGAGATGCACAAAACCCCCTGAAGCTTGAGACAGTGTCCCCTCCATCCTGGAAGCAGAACCCCACTTTAGCAAAGAGTTAAAAGTCAAGAAATAGACTGGGAAAATGAGCAAACAGGAAAAAATTCTGACTATAGAAAGTTACTATGGTGACAAAGAAGATCAAAACACATGCTCAAAAGAAGTTAACAAAATCAAAATTCCTACATCCAAAGCCTCCATGAAAAATATGAATTGGTCTCAGGCCATGAGAGACCTCAAAATGGATTTTTAAATTGAGTAAGGGAGGTAGAGGGAAAATTGGGAAGAGAAATGAGAGTGATGCAAGAAAATCATGAAAAAGAAGTCAATAGCTTGGTAAAAGAGGCAAAAAAAAATACTGAATAAAATAACACCTTAAAAAACAGAATAGGCCAAATGATAAAAGAGGTACAAAAATCCAATGAGGAGAAGAATGCCTTCAAAAGCAGACTTGGACAAATGGAAAAAGATATACAAAAATTCACTGAGGAGAACTCTTTCAAAAACAGAATTGACCAAATGGAAAGGGAGGTACAAAACCTCACTGAAGAAAATAATTCCTTAAAAATTAGAATTTAGCAAGTGAAAGCTAATGATTCTATGAGACATCAAGAAACAATAAAACAAAACCAAAAGAATTACAAAATAGAAGACAATTTGAAATAACTTATCAGAAAAACAACTGACCTGGAAAACAGATCCAAGAGAGATAATTTAAAAATTATTAGATTTTCAGAAAGATGTGATCAAAACAGAGCCTAAACATCATGTTTCAAGAAATTACCAAGGAAAATTGCCCTGATATTCTAGAAACAAAGGGTAAAATAGAAATCAGAAGAATCCACTGATTACCTCCTGAAAGAAATCCCAAAGTGAAAACTTTCAAGAATATTATAGCCAACCTCCAGAGATCCCAGGTTAAAGAGAAAATATTGCAAGCAACCAGAAAGAAACAACTGAAGTATCATGGAGCCACAGTCAGGATAACACAAGATCTAGCAGCTTCTACATTAAAGGATTGGAGGGTTTGGAATATGATATTCCAGAGGGCAAAGGACCTATGATTACAACCAAGAATCACCTACCCAGCAAAAATGGGTGTAATCCTTCAGGGGGGGAAATGGATATTCAATTAAATAAAGGACTTTCAAACATTCCTGATGAAAAGACCAGAGTTAAATAAAAAATTTGACTTCCAAATACAAGACTCAAGACAAGCATAAAAAAGGTAAATGGGAAAGGGTACTCATAAGGGACTTAATAAGGTTAAACTGTTTACATTCCTACATGGGAAGATGATACTTGCAACTCATAAGAGCTTCCTTATTATTAGGGCAGTTAGAAGGAGTGTATGTAGACAGAGGGCATAGGTGTAAGTTTAATATGAAGGGATGAGATATTTAAAAATAAAATAAAGGGGTGAGAAAGAGGAATGCACTGGGAGAAAGGGAAAGGGAGAGATAGGATGGGGTAAATCATCTCACATAAAAGAGGCAAGAAAGAGCTATTACAGTGGAGGGGAAGATGGGAGAGGTGGCAGGGAACATTTGAAACTTCCTTTCATTGGAATTGTCTTGAAGAGGGAATAACATACACACTCAATTTTGTATAGAAATCTCTCTTACCCTATAGGAAAGTTGGAGGGGCAGGGGATAAGAGAAGGCAGGGAGAGCTTCTCATAGAAGAAAGGGGAGATTGGGGGATGCAATAGTCAAAAGCAAAACACTTCTGTGGAGGGGCAGGGTGAAAGGAGAGAGAGAATAGAATAAACAGGGAAAATAGGATGGTGGGAAATACAATTCACAATCATAACTGTGAAAAAAATTTGAAGCAAGTTTCTCTGATAAAAGCTTCACCTCTCAAATATATAGGAAAATGAGTCAAATTTTTAAAAATAGGAGCCATTCCCCAATTGACAAACGATCAAACAGAGAATGATAAATGTTGGAGGGGATGTGGGAAAGTTGAGACACTATTGCACCACTTGTGGAATTACATACTGATTCAACCATGATGTAGTGCAATTGGAACTTATAGCAGCTCTTTTCTGGGTGGCAAAGAATTAAAAATGGAGGGAGTGCCCATCAATTGGGGAATGGCTGAACAAACTGTGGTATGTGATTGTGATGGAATATTATTGCAATATAAGAAATGATGCACTAGACGCTCTCAGAAAAACCCGGACTTACATGAACTGATGCAAATTTAAATGACTAGAACCAGAACACTGTGCACAGTAACAGCAATATTGCAAGATGATCAGCTGTAGATGACTTAGCTATTCTAAGCAATACAGTGATCCAAGACAACTCTGAAGGACTTATCATGAAAAATGCTATCTATCCCCAGAGAAAGAATTGATGGAATCTGAATAGAGACTGAAGCATACTTTTTTTTTTACTTTCTTTATTTTTCTTGGGTTTTTATTTTGGTCTATGTTTTCTTTTACATGACTAATATGGAAATATGTTTTGCATGATTACACATATATAACCTATATCAAATTGCTTGCCTTCTCAATGAGTGGAGTGGGGAGAGAGGGAAAGAATTTGGAGCTCCATTTTAAAAATGAATGTTGAAAATTGTTTTTACATGTAATTGGGGGAAATAAACTATTAATTTCTTTTTAAAAAGAACTACACAAGATGAGAAGGCAAGGAGAGGGTGTAATATGTCTCAGTAGGAGTGCCAATACCCATAAAATCCCCGACTCTTCAACATACTAAGTGTTTCCACACTTAATAAAAGTGAGTGATATCCACTCCACAGCAAAATTCTTGAGATACAAAGGGAAAATATTTTAAGAGAATAATAGGAGAGGTGGTGTTTGTGTGAATACAGAGTTGGCTTTAAATCAGGAAGATCCAGACTCCAGACCAGTGCATATTGTCTGTGTGACCTTTCAACATCCCAAGGAAATTTTCGTTTAAAAAAAAAAGAGAACATTTTATTATAAGAAGATGCCAGTCTGCATCAATGGAGAGAGTTCCCTACCTGGGAGTGTTCTACACCAATGAAATCATAGATCCAATCATTTTTAAACCCTACTAGAAAACAATTCTTTATAAATAGAGACATGGGAGGGTTTAGGTTTGGTGATTGGACCAGATTAGTTTGTTTATGAATGAAACTGCAGGGTCTAAGAGAATGTTTAGGTTTCTATTTTAAAATTCACATTTCTAAATCTGGTGAGGGGCAGGGTGGAAACAATCCTATAAATGAAAAAGGGGGGAAAATGACATTTGCTTAGCCCTGAATGATTCCAATTGAGGATGATTAAAGTTTGAAGAAGATTTTGTTCAATCTCATTATAATGAAGAAAAGGAAGGCAAAGAGAGTGAAAAGTAAAGAGAAAGGACAAGTTTTAATCTCTCATTATTAAAGATATAGGCATGTTCTTATTATTGTCAATTTTGATGAAATGCAAATTTTTCACTAAATTTTGTCTTGCTTAGGCATCAATTACTTACTTCCATTTCCTTTCTTCTATTATGCACATTCATCTTTTCTTTTACCTAATAAATCACATTTTCAGTGTCCCAACATTCATTTTAAACTAAATTAGGCGCCTACCTTACATGAATAACAATCAGGTAAGTTATACAATAGGGGAAAATGAAATACTAGTAAAATGAAATTAAAGACAAAACTAGGTATAGTTAAAAGCATTTTGATGAACAATAGCTAGGGAAAAAGAGAAACTGTAAAACGACTAAGACAAAATTAAAATACCTATGTTTTAATTGAGTTTTATCCACAAGAAGGTAAACCAGACAATGTATATATAACAGGTCCTCTTGGCTTACCTTAGTTAGGGTCCCAATGAGGATGTAAGACAGGAAGCAATTCACTGTTACCAAAAAATAGTGATTTGGCCTCAATAATTAATCAAGAAGTGGAAATAAGGAGCCAAGTTTTCAGCCTAGGTGTTGTTATTGGAGGTTACCATAGCATTAGCTAAGATGAGATTCTAACTCACAGTTCTTTTACCTAGCTGGGCTACCCAGGGAAGGATAATGAGGGAACATTGGGAAACCACTTTGGGTGACTCAGATGAAAGGTACTGTACAAATATATACAAAGATGGATTGCTATTCTACTGGTTTGTAACTAGTAATGCTGGTGCCCTGGGAAGCAGCATGAAAATGGAAAAGCAGTGCATAGTGGGTGAGAAGGGCTAGAGACACAATAAGAACCTAAATTCAATTTTATGATTCTGGAGGGGAAAATTATACAAGAAGTTGTTGGGAAAAATTCAGTTAAGTGGTAGGGGAGATTGCTTAACAGTGTCTTCTATTTGCAAAAGGAGTGTATGTGTTAAATTTCTATCAGAGGTAAGGTGATGGAATGAACCAGAAAGCTGATTTTGAAGTTAGAATGATCTGGATTCAAGTTCTGATTCTGATACTATGGCCCTGTTAAAATGATCTTCCTACTGTTTTTCATACCTGGTACTCCCATTTGCCTTTCTGACTTGAATGAAGGAATAAAGAATAAAAAAGTACTTATTATGTGCCCAAAAAAGCATTAATAATAAAGACAACAGCAATAATAATGACAGTGGGAGGTTTTGTTTTGGTTTTTGGTTCTGGTTTTATGACACTAACTTGGCTTACTCTAAACTCTGTTGGAAAAGATGCCTGCTCCACTCTTATGTGCCTTCATCTACAACGGATAAAGTACAGGGTCAAAAGTCAAGAAAACCCAAGTTACAATATAACCTTAGACACCTAATAGGTTTGTGACCGTGGACAAGTCACTTAACTTCTGCCTTTCTCAATCTTTCCATCGGTAAAATTGGGATAATAATAGTACCTACCTCCTAGGGTCATTGTGAAGATAAAATGAGCTAATTTTTGTAAAGTACTTTGCGAACTTTAAAATTCTATATAAATTCTAGCTATTTGTTATCGTCTTCATCATTATTAAACAACAGCTTGTCCCAACATAGAAAAGTCAAGGGAGAGAAAAACCACACTGTTGTGATTCCTTTTGGCTAAGGACAGGGCTGCCAGCATTTAGCACTGTTATCTCTTTAAGCAGCATTCTGGGTTTTTGTTATACATTTGAAATTGTATTAAAAGCAGATAGCAATAGAGTCTGTAGCAGATCTAATTATTTGGGTGCTTTTGGAGAGAATAAAAAGGAGAGAGGACAAACCCAGAAGATATTGAAATTAAATTTTTGAGGTTTTATGAATCTAATTTGAATTTTGCCACTGCAAACGTGGGGATTCATAGCCACATATTTAATAGAGATGGGAATTTATTAATTTGTTTTTTTTTAATTTCACAGAAAGAGAGAGAGAGAACAATTCTCAAGAAGATACTCCTAATAGATGAGCTGGCAGAGCTACAGAGTAAGCTGAGGTGAAGAGCCATTTTTTTTCCTTTCCCCTTAAAGGGTACTGCATTTGAAAGGAAAACCAATGCAAGGGGCAAGAAATTGCTAGAGGATAATAACCAACATATGTGGTACCTTTCCCTCAGCCCTACCTTTTTTATTACTATCAAAAGTCATCATTTTTTATTTTAATTTTTATTCATTTATTTTGATTTTTCAACAATCACTTCCATATGCTTTTGAGTTTAAAATTTTTCTCCCCCTTCCTCCCCACCACCCTCCCCAGGATGGCTTTCTGATCAAGCATCCAGGCTGTCTTTGGCTGGAAATTTGTTTCACTCTGTCTTTCTGTGGGTTCTCCTGCTTTAAAATTTGTTTAGAGCCATTTTTATAAGTATTTGGAGGGGTTTGGTGGAGAGCTCAAGCAAGTCAATGCTTTTACCCCTCCATCGTGGCTCCGCCCCCAATCCTACCTTTTGAAGCACACTTATTCACCATTATTACATTGATATGATCCTATGGAAGTTTGGGGAACAGAGGTATTCAACATCTAATCATGTATAACATCACTGGGTTGGATCCCCATGGCACTGTTGAGTCAGATCCTTATGCATATATTGAAGGATGACTTGTCTTTCTTTTGTCCCTCTTTCTTCTGTATTCAAAGCATGAATGAGTACTTATCTCTAAGATGGCCAAAGAGTTGGAGGTGAAGGGAAATACCTTCTCTCTGTGCCCAGCTGCAAGTCCTAAGAACAATTCCTATCTAGTTTATCCCATGCCTTCAATGCGGCCAGCTTTTGTGTTTTCTTTCTTTGGTAAAGGGTTCATGAGAATTCAAAGGGCCTAGAGGCCAATGATGACAAAGTCAACTTCTCCCATGGGAAAAGCAGTGGAAATGGCAGCATCAAGCAATTCAACCACCATCAAGAGAAACTGTCAAAGTAGAAGAAATAAATGGTTGGCATCAAAAGAAGAATTAGAATCAGAGAGAAAAAAAGATAATCAGAAAAAAAACTGGTCTGGGTATTTTTTCAGACTATTCTCAGTAGAGGTGAAATGGGAAGTGGCATTTTAAGCCTTGCAAAAAATGTTTTGTGTCCCAATAAGGCTTGAATGCTAATCTTTCAACTTATTGGGTTAGTAATAATGTCACTGAATTCTGTTCTAATTATTATGCAATATCTGTTGTTTCTTTTTTTTAAACTGAGTATTCCCATTTCTATCTGGAAATAAAGGATCTATTCCATACTTAATTCACGTTTGTACATTTACTACCTTTTTTAAACTATTTTTAAAAACTTAATTCTACTATGATTCTATAAGAAATGATGAGCAGGCAGATTTCAGAAAAACCTGGAAAGATTTACATAAACTGATGCTGAGTGAAGTGAGCAGAACCAGGATTTCATTGCACACAGTAACAAGAGACATTGTACAATGATCAACTTTGATAGACTTAGCTCTTCTCAGCAATGCAATGATCTAAGACAATTCCAAAAGACTCATGATAGGAAATGCTATTCACATCCAGAGAAAGAACTATGGAGTCTGAATGTAAATCAAAGCATACTATTTTCTCTCTTTTTTTTGTTTTTTTCTTTCTTGTGGTTTTTCCCTTTTGTTCTGATTATGCTTTCTTAACATGACTAATGTGGAAATATTTTCAATATGATTGTACTTGTATAGCCTATATCAGTTTGCTTGCCACCTTGGGGAAGGGGAGAGGAGGGGGAACAGAGTGAGGTAGTAAAAAATTGGAATTCTCCAATTCTTATAAAAGTGAATGTTGGAAACTATCTTTACATGTAATTGGAAAAAAAATAAAATTCTGTTAAGAGGAAAAAAATGAATTCCCCCTTTTGGGGAAATTCAATACTATATTTTAAATGGTATTGTCCCCAGAGTAGCCAGGATGGGAGTGCTGAGTCAATGGACAAAATAGTTGGGGTAGATATCAGACTTTTCCAGCAATGAACCCAGTGAACACTATTTGGCTGAGTACAGAGAAGGGAGGGGTAGATACCTTGACCCCTTGTGAGTTTCAGTAGCAGTTGCCTCTATCCTCTATGCTCTTTAATGTTTGCAAAATTCCTTACATATATTATGTCATGATCTCCACAAAGCTAGTAAGATAAATGCTATTATTATCACCACTTTGTAGATAAGGAATCTGATGTTAAGAGAAATTAAGTAATTAGCCCAGAGTCATAGAACAAAATAAATAGCTGAGGTAGGATTTGAACCTAG
>NW_020955033.1:1714719-1714822 GCF_900497805.2 Vombatus ursinus | reverse complement strand
ATCTTCCTGACTCCAGGTTCAACACTCTGCCCACTATACCCTGCTGCCTCACAATCTTTGCCTACTTAAAAGTATCATCCTTAGGGGTGAGTGACAACTTAGT
>NW_020955033.1:1709003-1714679 GCF_900497805.2 Vombatus ursinus | reverse complement strand
CAACCTTTCTTGACAGCATCTTCTTGTGGTTATCCTAGCTCAGTTCTCCCTGACTATGGAATTGTCAACAAGAGTTGCTATTTATAGTTTTTCAGAATCTACTTTACTAGCCCTCACTCCAATCTAGAGTCTGGACCTAGAAAGGGGCAATCTAGGTTGTTGGGTTGTTGGTATTATTTTTGGGGAGGGGACAGGGTTATTTGTTTCTAGCAGAGAAAGATTTCCATCAAATGTCTGGATAGTTGTAAACCCTCAACACAGCTATAACTCATCTCTGGCTCAGACATATGATATGTATCTAGTTCCTTTAGCTACCTCTGTGACATGGAACAAGCCATCACTACTCTATCACTGTCTTCCTCCTTTATCCTCACCTAATTGCTCTTCATCATACTTACCCCTTTTTACTTAGATTCATGGATTTGCATAGTGATAAATATTTTATTGATGCATGTTACCCTGTGTCTCCTTCTGCTCTTTCCATTGCTGTATTCCAATTATGAGTCACATGAGTCACATATCCTCAAATATCAGTAAGATATAGTTGTATTTACCTCACTGTGTTTTTTTAAATTCCTTAAAACACTCTATTAATCAACTATTCATCATATACTAGCATATAGACACATGAGTTCATCATTGTCTCCTGTGAAAGTCTGAGCTCCTCTATTGCTATCCTCATTCCTACAACTGACCTGCTGTCCTCTCCCCTGTCATTATGTTTAGCATTTTACTCCCTCTATTCCCCTTTTCAATTTAAAGAATTCAATATGACTAACCAATCTCTAGGTTTGCAGTGTCTTCTTACACTCTGTTGCTGATAATGAATTCATCTAGGCCACAAATAAATGGTATAAAGAGAAGATTCAAGATATTTTATTGCCCCCATCCCAATTTTAATTGTCCAGTTCCTCATTCCTACATTTAATCATAAAAAGTTCTATATTTAGGATATTTGCCTTCCCAACCCATAAGCCATATTTAGGCCAAAATGTTTGTTTGACATTCAGGCCCAGGTAGTCTGATTGCATATCAAGTATTCTTCCAACTACATGCCAGTTTTATTAGTCACCTAAGTTTGGACATTGCCTGGGGAAAGTGTAGTAGGCTCTACACTGCAAAGTCCTGTAGGGCCAGCCTTAGTAAGTAAAAGAACTGACCCTGAGTCAAGCAATTCATGAAGATCAACTGCTAAGAATTTATGATCTCTGAACAGCTCAGTTAGAGAGCCAGTGTTTAAATTACCAGTGAGCATTTACATATCTGAAATCCACAATGGCTACAAATCAAGAATTAACTTACTGATTTATTAATTATCTAGACTTAAGAAAGTAATGGAGAAAATGTTAATGATGCAAATTAAACAGAAAAGCATGTCATGAATACTTGGGGGGGGCTGCTAATTTTTAAACATTTATCAGCACATCACTGCTCACACAGATGAAAGCATGCATCTTTTGAGGTATAGAACTGATTATCATATTCTCGTTGCTCATTTCTGTCAATATCTTCCTTTGCAAATGCTTGTCAAAAAATCTCAAGATATGTAACACTGTGGGGTGGGTTTGCCATTTGAGGGCCTTACTAGCTGCTCATATTCTGACTTGTCAGGAATATTGCTCACCAGCAAGGAAGAACAAAATGGAAGTGCAGTCTCTGAGTGGAAGTTTCTTCTATATTATTGAATATAATTATCCAAGAGATTTGTCCCCAGCTTGCTCTTCACTGGACAGAAAGTGAGCTGGTCTTTTGTATCAGTGGATGTGGGGTCCCTTTCTTCTTAACTAACCTGCCCACTTAAAGCCATTTGGTTACTCTAAATCATGCTTCAGTCACACTAAGGAAGGAAAGGGTGCATCAGCTTTCTTTGTTTATGTACCTCTGGATCAAAAGGACTATCTCTAAAAATCTCCACTGATAAATACCTATCAGGTGATATTATAAGATTGAAGAGAGGCTCAAGACAGTAATAGAAAGTCTGAACTGTAACCTACCTTTCAAATTCTTAGTATATCAGAGGGTATTGCTCTGAAAAGATTGCATAATGCTTCTGTTATGAAAAAATATCTTATTTGGACTATATCTATATTTACAATTCTATTAAAACTTGATCACAAAACTATTCAAATAGTGTTGGTTTTACCACAAAAACATCCCTGAAAACTATAAGGCTTTTGGCCAGTTTTCAGCATACCTTATATTCTTATCTTCCACCAAAATCTTGCCAAAATCTTGTCCTCATGAAGAGGTGACCTTCAGGCCTAAAAATAAGCAAACACCTTTATCATAGTGGGTTTGCCACCAGAACACAGACGTTGTGAAAATCATCGCTAAACCTCCACAAAAAATGGGCAAGGAAAAGATTCACTTTAACATTGTCATCATTGGACAATGAGTCTGGCAAGTCCAACACTGCTGGCTACCTCATCTACAAATGTGGTAGAATTGATAAGAAAACCATTGAGAGGTTCAAGAAGGAGGCTGCTGAGATGGGAAAGGGCTCCTTCAAATATGTCTGGGTCTTAGATAAGCTGAAGGCTGAACATGAACATGGTATCACTGTTGATATCCACCTATGGAAATTTGAGACCAGCAAGCATTACATGACCACTATTGATGCTCCAGGACACAGAGATTGGGAACATGATTATAGGCACATCTCAGTCTGACTGTGCTGTCCTGATTGTTGCTGCTGGTGTTGGTGAATTTGAAGCCGGCATCTGAAAGAATGAGCAGACCTGTGAGCATGCCCTTCTGGTCTACGCACTAATGGGAAATAACTGATTATTGGTGTGAACAAAATAGATTCCACTGAGTCACATTACAGCCAGAAGACATATGAGGAAATTGTGAAGGAAGTCAGTATCCATATTAAGAAAATTGGCTACAACACTGACACATTAGCTTTTGTGCCAATTTCAGGTTGGAATGGTGACAACATGCAGGAGTCAAGCTCTAATATGCCTTGGTTCAAGGGATAGAAGGTCACTCATAAGGATAGCGATGCTAATGGAACTACACTGCTTGAATTTTTGGATTGCATCCTGCCACCAACTCATCCAAATGACAAGCTCCCTTGTCTACCCTTCCAAGATGTCTACAAGATTGGCGGTATTGGTACTGCACCTGTTGGCTGAGTGGAAACTGGTGGTTTACAACCAAGCATAGTGGTCACCTTTGTCCCAGTCAATGTTATAACTGAAGGAAAATCTGTTGAAATGCACCATGAAGCTTTGAGTGAGGCTCTGCCTGGGGATAACATTGGTTTCAATGTCAAGAATGTGTCTGTCAAAGATGTCTGCCATGGTAATGTGGTTGGTGATAGCAAGAATGACCCACCTATGAAAGCAGCTGGCTTCACTGTACATGTCATTATCATGAACCATCCAGGCTGAATCAGGGCTGGCTATATACCTGTTCTGCATTGTCATGCTGCTCACATTGCTTGCAAGTTTGCTGAACTAAAAGAGAAGATTGATTGTCATTCTGGTGAGAAGCTGGAAGCTGGCCCTAAATTCCTGAAATTTGGTGATGCTATCATCATTGACCTGGTTCCAGACAAGCTCATGTGTGCAGAGAGCTTCTCTGATTATCCTCCTCTGGGTTGTTTTGCTGTTTGTGATATGAGGCAGACTGTTGTAGTTGGTGTCATCAAGGCAGTTGACAAAAAGGCTGCTAAAGCTGGCAAGGTCACAAAATCTGCCTAGAAGGCTGAATGAACATTCTACACAACACCTGCTGCCCCAGTCTTAATCAGTGGTGGAAGAGCAGTCTCAGAACTGTCTGTCCCAACTGGCCATTTAAGTTTAATAGTAAAAGACTGGTGAATGAATATATTGCATCAGAAAATCTTCAGGAGGAAAGGAATGTTTTTATGGATCTATTGTTTCATGGCAGTTTTAAGTTATTAGTTTTTAAAATCAGTAATTTTAAATGGAAACAACTTAACCAAAAATCTGTCATGGAATTTTGATGCCATTAAAATAGTTTAATACAAAAACAAGCAAACAAAAACCCACAATGGCAGAGTTCAAACTCTGGGGGCACCATTAAAGCTGAAAAGGCTTCAAATATCAGGTTATAGCCCATATGTTCAACCTGGATAAAAGCAGAGAAACTCATCCTAGAAGGCTGGTCATTGGTGATCATATTTTCACAGAATTTTAGAGTTGAAAGGCCATCTAATCCAACCTATACTTGAAAGAAAAACTTACCATAATGCACCTGACAAATGCCATCCAGATGCTACTTTGAAGCCCTCCAAAAAGTGGAAAGCCACCACCTCCCAAGGCATCTCATTCCATTTTTGGACTGCTTGAATTGTTGAAAAGTTTTCTTTGCATCAAGCCTAAACTGGCTTCTTTACAATTTCCACCATTGCACCTAGTTTTGTCCTCTGGGACCAAATAGAACAAGCCTAACCTTTCTTTCCTTATCAGCCTTCAAGATTTATTTCTTGAAGCTGTATTCTAAATACAACCCAAGGTATCAGTAGTTTTTTTGAGGTTATAATATAATAATATTAACTCATATTGAGATCACAGTCTAATAAAACTTGCCTTTTTTTTGGATGAATGGCTGCTTCACTATGTCTTCTTCAATCTGTACTTGGAAAGTTATTTTTTTAACCCAAGCATGAGACTTTACACTTAACTCTATTGAATTCATTTCATTTCATTAGATTCTGCCTAATGCTCTGGCTGTCAATATTCCTTTGGATCCAAATTGTCAACCAGTATGTCAGTTATCCTTCCTAGCTTTTCTCATCTTCAAATGCTTCAAATTCTGTACTTTTGTGCCTCCTGTACCAAGTTATTGATAAAAATGCTAAACAGTAAAGGGCAAAGCATATATGATTTCTGAGTTCTCTACTAGAGGTGTCCTCGCATGTGGACATAGAAAGATTAACAACTATTTTTTTTTAATCTAGTCATTCAGCCAGTTCTGAATTCATCTAACTATAATAACCTCTAGTCTATATCTATATTTATTTTTAGCAAGAATAGCAGAAACTACTTTATTAAATGCTTCACTAAAATCTAGGCTAAACTATAGTATTTCCCAGGTTAACTAATTAATTTTTTAAAAAGGATAAGTGGTTAGTTCATTGTAACCTATCTGTCCTTAATGAAGTTATATTTGTAATAACTGCTTCCTTTGCTACAGAAGTTCACTAAGTATCTCTTTGATGATCCATTTTAGAATTTTGCCAAGAATCAAAATCAAGTTCCCCAGACTGAAACTTTTAGGCTATTTTCCTGTTTTGGCCACCATAGATCATGAAACCATCTATTAAGGCGTGGTAAAGGCAGCAATCTGTATGATAAAATGACAAATCTATATGCATAATTAGAACTCATATTTATATAGTACCTTAAGGTTTGAAAATTTGCAAGTATTAATACCTTCTTACACATGATGAAACTGAAACTCAGAGAAGTATGGGACTTGTAAATATTAGGGCTTGAATTCCAAGCCAAATGTCCTGACTCCAGCAAAGTATTTACTAACTAGAACAAAGGTCCTAAACCTGAGATTTGTTTTTTTTTTATATATGTATTTTGATTGCTATATTTTAATATAATAGGTTTCTCTTTTAATCTTACATATTTTATGCTCTAAATCACTATTTATTAGAGAAATGCAAATTAAAACAACTCTCAGTTACCATGTCAT
>NW_020955033.1:1708837-1708938 GCF_900497805.2 Vombatus ursinus | reverse complement strand
CCTATCAGATTGGCTAACATGACAAAACAGGAAAATGACAAATGTTGGAGAAAATGTGGGAAAATTGGAACACTGATGTATTGTTGGTGCAATTGTGAACT
>NW_020955033.1:1708653-1708723 GCF_900497805.2 Vombatus ursinus | reverse complement strand
CTATGCCCAAAGGGCTATAAAAATGGGCATACCCTTTGACCCAGCAATACCATTTCTAGTTCTATATTCC
>NW_020955033.1:1702727-1708575 GCF_900497805.2 Vombatus ursinus | reverse complement strand
AAAGAGATCATAAAAATGGGGAAAGGAACTACATGTACAAAAATATTTATAGCAACTCTTTCTGTGGTTGTAAAGAATTGGAAATTGAGGGGATGCTCATCAATTGGGGAATGGCTGAATAAGTTGTGGTATATGATTATAATGGGATACTATTGTTCCATAAGACATGATGAGCAGGCAGACTTCAGAAAAGCCTGGAAAGACTTAAGTGAACTGATGCTGAATAAAGTAAGCAGAACCAGGAGAACATTGTACAAAGCAACAGTAACACTGTGTGATAACCAACTATGATAGACTTAGCTCTTCTCAGCAATGCAATGATCTAAGACAATTCCAAAAGACTCATGATGGAAAATGCTATCCATATCCAGAGAAAGAACTATGGGGTCTGAATGCAGATCGAAGCATACTATTTTTTCTCTCTTTTTTCATTTCTTCTTTCTTACAGTTTTTCCGTTTGGTTTTAATTCTTCTTTACAACATAATTAATATGGAAATATGTTTAATATGATTGTACATGTGTAGCCTATATCAGATTGTGTGCCATCTTTAGGACAGGGGAGAGGAGGGAAAAGGAGAAAATTTAGAACTCAAAATCTTATAGAAGTGAATATTGAATACTAAAAATAAATAAATTTTGAAAAAATTCTATACATTTTATTTTATGCATTTAAAAACATTATTACAACTTTAGCATATTAGGGAAAGCCCTATGGTGATCTTTTGAAAGACCATGGGCAAGAACATGACAGGAGAGGCAGGTATGAATGGGTTGTAACCTACATCGTTATAAGGAACTCCTCAATGGATAGGATCACAAATCCATTTGAATAATGATTGGTAGTTAAGTATAGACATGACTTCAAACCAGATACTATTGGGTGCACCAGAATGGCTCCCTTTTTGGTGAGATACTAGTATTCAGGCATATATAACATGACAGTGGAATTGCTGGAATAAGGAAAGTTAACACACCAGATTTTGGAAATGTTAACTTTTTAATTCAAAAACTATTCCAAACAATTTTGTAGTGATTTATTATATTTATGTGAACTCAAAACTTCTGCATTAAAAATGATAATACAAACCAGAAAAAGCATTATTATGAAAAGAGGCCTATAGATTTCACTAGACTGCTAAAGGGGTCTATAACACAAAAAAGGTTAAGAATCCCTGAAACAAACTGTATGTTAACCAAATTTTGTTTAAAAAAAAAAAAGTTTGCCACTTGTCTGTCCACAAGTGTTCTATGCAAGATTTTTTTTCCTAAAAGGAAATTCAGGTGCAATCCAGCTCTTGCCTAGGAGATAAGAAAATACAAGTTCTTTTGGTTATGAACATCTCTCAGACTGCTAACGTGTGCCACAAAAGTAACCAGACAAGATGTACTGCAACCTTTCTCTGGATCTATTTCATGCTTATTAATCAGGCATGCACCAAGAACTTAAAAGCCACTCATGTCTCTTGGGTTGATGTGGAGAGACTATTAACAGTCAAGCACCAGTGGTCTCTGAATAAATCAAATTACTTAAAAGCAACAAAATAATTGCAAACACAAAGAGATAACATCTTCATAGTCACAGAACAAGACTTTATTGAAATCTCTTTGTAGTCTAACCCAAAGCATATTAAGGGGGGAAATCAGGCTAGTTGGAAAGACATTTCACATCTATTCTGTCAATGGTAGGGCCACTTCTATGGGAAGGTATTCAATCTTCTCATAATGCATGGGGAACTTAATAAGCTGGCCAAAGTCAAATAACAGGTTAACTGTCAAGCTGGGATCAACTGTTTCAACTGTCTAACTTCAATTTCAATATCCTATCTACTAAACCATATTCCTTCAAATTCAATCATTAGCTACTGTGGACTGATTCTTGTTTTTCTCCTATTTCCAATATACTTGAACAGTTAGAGTGCACAGAATTGACTCAAGATTTAGACCACTTTAGGGGCAGCTAGGTGGTGCAGTGGAGAGAGCACTGGCCCTGAAGTCAGGAGGACCTGAGTTCAAATCCAGCCTCAGACCAACACTTGACACTAGCTGTGTGACCCTGAGCAAGTCACTTAACCCCAATTGCCTAAAAACTTAAAAAAAGAAAAAGNACACTAGCTGTGTGACCCTGGGCAAGTCACTTAACCCCAATTGCCTAAAAACTTAAAAAAAGAAAAAGAAAAAAAAAAGATTTAGATCACTTTGATCTGACTCCAAAACTATCCTGTATCAGAATGAGGATATTTTCAGCTGCATGTATCCTGGCTACAATGTAATATTTTCTGTACCTCTGTTGATCACAGTTCAGAAAACCTAACTGAAGGCTTTTGGAAGTCCACACATCCTGCAAGCTGTCATGTAATCATTTAGTAAACAGGCATTTGAAAACAGTGTTTTATTTAGAGAAAGGGAGAGAAGGAGAGGGAGAGGAAGAGGAAGAGAGAGGGAGAGAGAGGAGGAGAGGGAAAGAGAGAGAGTGGGGGGAGGAGAGAGAGATTGGCCACATATAGTTAAAAACAAAAACAACCTAGAAAATCAACAAATTAAAAATTTCAAGTAAATATCAAAATAAAGAATCTGAAAAATCAAAGAAGAGATTTACAAAGTTAAAAGTAATAAGTCATTGAATTGATAATGCAAGTAGGAGCTAGCTGGGTTTTTTTAAATAAAATAAATCATTGTCCAGTCTGACTAAAAAAGAAAGGAAAATCAAATTCCCAGTATCAAAAATGAAAAAATATTCACAACAAATGAAGGAGAAATAAAAAAAATCAATATAAACTATTTTGTCCAATTGTTTACCAATGAAACAAAATACATAAATGAAATGGATGAATATTTATAAAAATGTAATAAATTAAACAATCAATAAATGAACTCTCAATGGAAAAAATAAACAGAGGACCAGATATATTAACAAGCAAAACTTATCAAACAATAAAAGAAAAAGTAATTTCAATTATCACAAAAAGTATTTGCAAAAGTAAGAAAATAAGTATTCCTAACCAAATTCTTTCCATGATGCAAATATTGTCATGACACCCCAAACCAGGAAAAGACAGAAAAGAGAAAGAAAAGAACAATGTCAATGATGCACATGAATGCAAAAATATTTTAATAACATATTAGCATAGAGGGTAAATTTAAGGGGTGGAGCCAAGATGGGAGAAAAAAAGACAGATATTCACCTAACTACTCTCAGATTCCTCTAAACAATTTTAAATAAATCCTCAAAACAAATTCTGAACCACATCTATAAGTAACCACAAAAGGATGGGGTGAAACAATTTTCCAGCCGAAGACAACTTAGAAAGTCAGCAGGAGGGGCAGCTAGGTGGCGTAGTGGATAGAGCACCGGCCCTGAAGTCAGGAGAACCTGAGTTCAAATCCGGCCAGACCAAACACTTGACACTTACTAGCTGTGTGACCCTGGGCAAGTCACTTAACCCCAACTGCCTAAGAAAAAAAAAAAAAAATGTCAGCAGGAAATGTCTGTTGCACAGGGCAAGAGAAGAGTATAGTCATGTGCAGGCTGTGCTAGTAAAACCTAGCAAACCAACAATAGGCCTTAGGGGGAATTGAATCAGTGGTGGCAATAGTGGCTTCTGGAGTTTTCAGATCACAGATGGTAAACGGGTCAGAGAACTGGTCACAAGGACATTTCAGGGGTCCTTTGACAGGACTGGGGACAGAACTCTGTTGCATTTCCATACATAGATCTGGGTTACAGTCCCAGGGTAAGTACTAGGATACCAGAGCTTGGTGACCTGAGGGGAACAGGGACCATGGTCACAGTTCCAGGGTGTAAAAGAGTGCTTATGGTCAAAGACCAGAGAGCAGGCCAGGAGAATAATAAGCACACCTCTTCTTAAATCACACCACCTTAGAAAGACTGAAAACTTACAGACCCCACTGAACTAACTTTGAAAAAAGCTGCACAAAAAAACCTGAAGCTTGGGAAGGTGCCCCCTGAACCCCAGGAGCAGAAACCAACTTTAATATAAAGTAAAAAATTAAGAAATAGACTGGGAAAATGAGCAAAGAACAACAAAAAAAATAGCCTAACTGTAGAAAGTTACTTTGGCAATAAGGAAGATCAAAACACAAACTCAGAAGAAGACAATAAAATCAAAACTGCTACATTAAAAGCATCAGGGAAAAATGTGAATTGGTCTCAGGCTTAAAAGAATTCCTGGAAGAGCTCAAAAATGGATTTTAAAACTCAAATAAGAGAGATAGAGAAAAAATTGGAAAAGAAAAGACAGTGATGCAAGGAAATCATTAAAAAAAGTCAAAAATTTGGCATAGGAGGTACAAAAAATACTGAAGAAAATAATACACTAAATATCAGAATGGGCCAAAAGGGAAAAGAGGTACAAAAATCAGATGAAGTTTAAGCAGAACTGGTCAAATGAAAAAGAAGGCACAAAAATTCACTGAAGAAAATAACTCCTTAAAAATTAGAATTGGGAAACTGGAAGATAATGACTCAATGAGACATCAAGAAATAATCAAACAAAATCAAAAGAATGAAAAAATAGAAGAGAATATGAAAGATCTAATTGGAAAAACAACAGAATGGAAAATAGATCAAGGAGAGATAATTTAAGAATTATTAGACTACCAAAAAGCCATGATAAAAAAAGAGCTTATATATCATCTTTTAAGAAATCATCAGGGCAGCTAGGTGGTGCAGGGGATAGAGCACCAGACCTGAAGTCAGGAGGACCTGAGTTCAAATTTGACCTCAGACCAACATTTGGCACTTAATAGCTGTGTGACCCTGGGCAAGTCACTTAACTCTAATTGCCTAAAAACTAAAAAAAGAAAAGAAAAGAAAAGAAATCATCAAGGAAAACTGCCCTGATATTCTAGAAACAGAGGGTAAAATAGAAATTAAAAGAATCCAAAGATCACCTACAGAAAAAAGGTCCTAAAATAAAAACTCCCAAGAATATTATAGTCAAATTCCAGCATTTCCAGCTCAAGGAGAAAATGTTGCAAGCAACCAGAAAGAAACAATTCAAATATCGTGGAACCACAGTCAGAATAACCACAAGATTTAGCAGCTTCCACTTTAAAGGAACAGAGGGCTTGGAATATGATATTCCAGAGGGCAAAGAAGCTAGGATTGTAACCAAAAATCACTCACCCAGCAAAACTGAGTATAATCCTTCTGGGGAAAAAATGGACATTTAATGAAAGACGGGACTTTCCAGCATTCTTAACAAAAAGACCAGAGCTGAATAGAAAATTAGACTTTCAATACAAGATTAAAGAGAAGCACAAAAAGGTAAAAAGGAAAGAGAAATCATTAAAGATTCAACAAGGTTAAATGGTTTATATTCCTACACGGTAAGATCATATTTGTAACTCCTAAGAACTTTCTCATTATTAGGGCAATTAGAAGTATACATTGACAGAAGATAGGTGTGAATTGAATATGATGGGATGATTATCTAAAAAAATAAAATGAATTGATGAGAAAGAGGAATACACTGGGAGAATGGGAAAGGGAAAGGTAACATGGAGTAAATTATCTCACATAAAAGAGGCATGAAAGAGCTTTTCTAGTGAAAGGAAAGATAGGAGGTTGATGAGGAGTGTATGAACCTTACTCTTAATTAGCTCAAAGAGGGAACAACACATATTCAATTGGGTATAGAATTCTAGGTGGATTGGTGGAGATGGCAGTCAGAAGCAAAATACTTTTGATGATGGATTGGATGAAAAAAGAGAGTAGGATAAACAAGGAGGAAATAGAATGGTGGGAAGTACATAGTAAACATAACTGAAAAAATTTTATAGCAAGTCACTTTGACAAAGACCTCATTTCTCAAATATATAGAGAAC
>NW_020955033.1:1702000-1702695 GCF_900497805.2 Vombatus ursinus | reverse complement strand
CAAGTTAAATTTATGAAAATAAGAACTATTTCCTAATTGATAAGTGATCAAAGGATATGAACGGGCAGTTTTCATAGGAAGTAATCAAGGCTATCTATAGTCATGTGANCAAGTTAAATTTATGAAAATAAGAACTATTTCCTAATTGATAAGTGATCAAAGGATATGAATGGGCAGTTTTCATAGGAAGTAATCAAAGCTATCTATAGTCATGTGAAAAAATACTCTAAATCACTATTGATGAGAGAAATGCAAATTTATTAAAAAAAACAAATTCTGAGCTACCACCCCACACCTATCAGATTGGCTAATCTGGCAAAAAAGGAAAATAACAAACGTTGGAAGGGATGTGGGAAAACTGAGATACTAATGCACTGTTGGTGGAGTTGTGAACTGATTCAACCATTCTGCAAAGCAATTTGGAACTATGGCAAAGTGCTATAAAGCCAAGAATAACCTTTGATCAAGCAATACCACTACTAAATCTGTATCCCAAAGAGATTTAAAAAAGGAAAAGGGCCTATATTCATAGCAGCTCTTTTTGTGGTGGCAAAGAATTAGAAATTGAGGGGATGTCCATCAACTGGGGAATGGCTGAACAAATTGTGATATATGATTGTGATAGAATACTATTGCTGTATAAGAAATGACAAGCAGGATGCTCTCAGAAAAATCTAGAATGACTTACATGAACA
>NW_020955033.1:1700962-1701962 GCF_900497805.2 Vombatus ursinus | reverse complement strand
CAAAGTGAAATAAGCAGAACCAGGAGAACATTGTACACAATAACATCAATATTGTATGATGATCAACTCAGCAAAACAATGATCTAAGATAGTACCAAAGGACTAATGATGAAAAATGTTATCCATTTCCAGAGAAAGAACTGATGGAGTTTGAATGCTGATATAAGCATCCTTTTTTTTTAACTTTATTTTTCTTGGGGTTTTTGTCTGTATTTTCTTTCACAACACGTCTAATATGGAAGTAGGTTTTGTATGACTACACATGTCAAACCTATATCAAATTACTTGCCTTCTCAATGGGGAGGTAAGGGAAAGAGAGAATTTGGAACTCAACACTTTTTAAAAGTGTGTCAACAATTGTTTTACATGTAATTAGAGAAAATATAAAATTTTAAATTTATAAAGATATTAGCAAGGAGAATACAGCAACATGACCAAAATATTATACACCCTGACCAAGTTGAAATTATTCCAGGAATGCAGGGTTGGCATATAGTAGGAAAATTATAATGCATCATATTAATTATTAAACAATAAATACATGTGATTATATTAGGAGATACAGAAAAAACTTAGTCAAAATACAATATCTTGTCTATGTAAAAAAAACTTAAAAGCTTATAAATACAAAGATCTATCCTTAATTTAATATTATTTCTCTAACACCAAGATTCAATATTACATATAATAGAAGTAAACTAGAATTCTTCCCAAAAAGATCATAGGTAAAGCAAGGATGTCCATTATATCCAAGAGTTTTTAATACCATTTATATAGTGTTATAAAGTTTGCAAAATACTTGCCATATCTTATCTCATTTGATGCTCTTAACAATCTTGTGGGTTAGGTGCTATTATTATCCCCATTTTACAGATAAGGAAACTGAGCCCTAAATAAATTAAATTACTTGCCTAGGTCACACAGCTAATGCTGGCTATAGCAATAAGACAAGACAAAAAAATTGAGGGAATAAACATAGACAAAGTGGAAACAAAATTAT
>NW_020955033.1:1699599-1700952 GCF_900497805.2 Vombatus ursinus | reverse complement strand
GGGACACTAATATACTGTTGGTAGACTTGCAAACTGATCCAATTCTGGAGAGCAATTTGGAATCATGCCCAAAGGGCTAGAAAACTGTGCATACCCTTTGATCCAGCAATACCACTGTTAGATCTGTTCAAAAGACATAATAAAAAGGGAAAAGAGCCCACATGAACAAAAATATATATAGCAGCTGTTTTTGTGGTGGCAAAAAATTGGAAATCAAAGGGATGCCCATCAATTGGGGAATGGTTGAACAAGTTATGGTATATGATTATAATGGAATTCTATTGTGCAATAAGAAATGAAAATTGAGATAATTTCAGAAAAACCAGAAAGATTTACATGAATTGATGCAAAGTGAAGTGAGAAGAACAAGGAGAACTTTATACTCAGTAACACCAATATTGTTTGATGAAGAATTGTGAATGACTTAGTTATTCTCAGCAAAACAATGATCCAAGAAAATCTGAAAGGACTAATGATGAATCATTCTGTCTCCAGAGAAAGAACTGATATTGTTTGAACACAGACTAAAGCATGCAATTTTTGACTTTCTTTCTTCCATTTTTTCTTTTCTTTGAGTCTTCTTCTACAAAATTGCTAATATGGAAAAGTTTTACATGATTGCATATGTATAACCCATATCTGCTTACTGTCTGAGGGAAGGGGGAGGGGAGGGATGGAGGGAGGGATAAAATTTAGAACTCAAAACTTAAAAAAAGTTTCAAAATTTGTTTTAATGTGTAATTGTCGCAAAAATAAAATACAATTCAAAAGCTAGTTTAAAAGGATAGTGAGATTATTTATAAAGAACATTGCAAAGATTAAAGTTCTATATAAATGCTAGCTATGAGCAGAAAAAGAATAAGGACTTGAGGTGAAGAAAAAGAAGGAATACTAAGGTAATTTTGGAGGGGTTTGTAGTTGTAAAAGCTTGAATTTTGGTAGAACTTGATAGGAGGAGATAAAGGGCTTGAGCTGAAAGAAAAGGATGGTTAAAGTTGAAAGGAGAAAGTCATCAGAACTGAAAGAGGAGAAGGAATCGAGTAGGAGGAACTGGTGGGGGGAGGACTTGAGCAGAATGTTAGTAAGAAAAGATGAATGAAAAGAGGGAATGCAAGTTGGTGAGCTAAGCTGGCAAGATAGAGTAAGAGATTGGCAAGAGAAGGAAAAAGAAATTGGCAGTCAAGTTGCTAAGGACAGACTTGAGAAGAGGACCAGCTCTGGAGCTGAAACCCCCCACTAGCACTTTACCACAGAAGCTCTCCAGTCAAGAAACAAGAAAGATGAGAACTGAGGAGTATGGAGAGCTAGATAAATTTAGCAGTGACCTAAACTAAAGGTGAAATAATTGCATAT
>NW_020955033.1:1694557-1699556 GCF_900497805.2 Vombatus ursinus | reverse complement strand
CTGCCATATATAAGTGATTGCTCAAAGTGCTGTCTAGTTTTGCTCCTAGAAGAAAAAGTAAAGGAGCTGAGGGAATGTCCCTCCACCTATCCCAGGTTATTGGGGATGGTAAAGTATTCCTTTAAAAAAAGAAAAAGAAGGAAAAGGAGGAGGAGGAGGAAAGACCTCAGAAGAAGGGCTTCCTTGTAAAAAGAAAAAAGTTAAATGATTTGAAGAGGCAAAGTGTCCTACCGAAATGCCTCAGGAGCTTGGTGAGTGGGGCAATGTCACAGAGGTTGAAGGATGGAAGGCTCACTGAACATTTGGAGCTACAAAACCAAGTTGAGGTTCGTTCTGAAGCGGACAGAGCTGGACACTCTAAGGAAGAGAGGGCTGCTTCTTAGCGAAGAAAATATAAAATAGATTCATAGAGAAACAAGTGTTAGCAGTTAATGATCCCCAGCTGAGGAATTCTAAAGCCATGACTTCTCCACTTGATAACAACGATAGAGCAGTCAACAATCTTTTTGAGACATGTATCCCAAGATCTAACAAAACAGATGATTAATATCCATTCCTGGTTATTCTCACAGACACACATGATATTACCAGAAGGAATCTGGAAAGCACTGAAAAGCAAAGGTCTTGGGCCAGAAAAGAAAGGCAGGTTTGAGAAGCAAGCAGCTAGTTAGGAAGGTGGCTTAAAATTCAAGAATAATGGATTCTTGGCCAGGGGCAGAGTGAATATAATAAGGACTCACAAGACTTTTTTGGGGGGGGGGGGATTGGGGAGGGGTGGAGCCTGAGCTTTCCTCCAAAACCCTTCAAATACCTTTAAAAAATGACTCTAAACAAATTCTAGAGCCACAGGACCCATAAAAAGACAGAGTGAAACAAATTTCCCGCCCAAGACAACTTAGAAGTTCAGCAAGAAAGGTCTGCTGCACCAGGCTGAGAGAAGAGGTTGTGCAAGCGTAGACCGGGTCCCAGTGAGCCCAGAGCAGGCCTTGGGGTGACTGCATTGCTGGCAGCAGTGGCAGTTTCCAGACCTCTTGGCCCACAGACATCAAGGACAACTTAAAGGTCAGAAGGAAAGGTCTGTCATGGCAGGGTGGGAGTAGAGCACAGTCTGAATACAGATTGAAGCATACTTTTTTTAACTTTATTTTTCTTGAGTTGTTTTCTGTCTATGTTTTCTTTCACAACATGACTATTATAGATATATTTTGCATGACTACACATGTATAACCTATATCGAATTGCTTGCCTTCTCAATGAGGGTGGGTGGGGAGGGAGGAAGGGAAAGATTTTGGAACTCAAAGTTGTAAAAACAAATGTTAAAAATTGTTTTTACATGTAACTGGAGGAAAACTAAACACTAAATAAAGACAAAAAAGAATATACATACTTTTAGTCTTTCAAATATAATCAAGAAGGCTTTAAATTAAGAAGTAAAGAAGAAGAGAAAAAAAAACTACCTACATACATCGACCAAGCTAGATACCATAGAGGGTATCTATAATCAGGAATACAAGGAGCCAGAACATAGTTGTTTTTGTTGTTGTTCAGTCTTTCAGTTACATCCAACTCTTCATGACCCCTGGACCAAAGCACACCAGGCCCTTCTATCCTCCACTATCTCTCAAAGTCTGTCCAAGTTCATGTTCATTGTTTCCAACATGCAACAGTTAAGTATAACATGAGGAGATCCTATCTAGAAAGTAGTTTGTCTGAATAAGATGTGGGGGATTTAGTGTACCACAAGCTCAATATATGAATATAGCAGCCAAGAAAGGTAGTGCTATCTTAGTCTTTTCTTTAAGAGGTCTAGTGTCCAGGACAAGGAAAAATATAATCCTACTGCTTGATCCCATAACATCTGGAGTCTTGAGTTTAGTTCTGGGTACCACATTTTGAGAAGTATATTCATGAGCTGCAGAAAACTAGAAGGAAACTAGAATATTAAAAGGTCTCAAAGAAATGTTGTATGTGGATTAGTTGAAGAAACTAAGGATACTTATCCTGAAGAAGAAACAACTTAGAGGAGTCCTTAACCATTTTTGTGTCGTGGACCCCTTTTGCAGTCTGATGAAGCCCATGGACCCTTTGTCAGAATATCGTTTTTAAATGCACAAAATAAAATATATAGAATACAAAAGAAATCAATTATATTAAAATAGTCATCAATTTTTTAAAGTTCATGGATTTCATGTAAAGACCTGTGGGCTACATTATATTTGTCTTTAAATATTTGAATGGCTATCACCTGGAAGGAAAATAAAATTTCTTCTGGTTGAGTAGAGCATAGAACTAGGAGAAATGGATAGAAGTGGCAAAGAGACGGATTTAAATTTGCTTTTGGGAAAAATCTTCCTAATAATTAGAGCCATTGAAAAGCAGAATAAGATGCCCTAAGTGGGAGTGGGTTCCCCCTAAAAGGAAGTCACAGAGCAAAAGGTGAATGATCATTTTTCAGGTGTATTGTAAGGTGAATTTTTGGTCAGTTGTTTGGCCACTAACTACTTATATGATGTATGACACATGTGACCTGTATCACCAGTCAATTTAGCACCCTGGGCCTCCCTTTCTTCACCTCAAACAATAAAGGAACTAGATTATATGATCTTTTATGTATCCTCCGGCTCTCACAGTCTATGATTCTTTTTTGTGAGTAGCAGAAGTCATGATTTCATGGGGAATGGGGGTAGAATCCCACTATGTAAACTCCTTCTACCCAATGGCGATAATAATTATCAATTTGTTGGTAACTTTTAGTCTTAGAGAGTTGCCCAGGGGCAATGAGAGGTAAATCGCCTTTCCCAGGGTCACTTGGGCTTTAACTTCCATTAACTGCTAAAAAACAGAAGGGAAACATATAAAACTTAAAGCTAGACTTCAGGAACAGAAGGTTTCGTTGCTGCTATGGTAAGACTTAGGTAGAGGTTCTCTATTTGCCTGCCAACAACTTCAAACAATCTCGTTTTCATTGAGGCAGCTGAGGTCAAGGCTCTGCAGTATTTTCCATCTTTGAAACTTCCAGTGCACCATGTTTTGTCAAGCTAACATCTGTTTCCATGGAAACAGGAAAGCAATTGAAATTATCAGCAGAGGCATTTGGGTCTGCCAACCATTTAATCTCTGGCTGTTGGAGAAGGCCCTGAAGGCGCCACTTAGCCCCAATTGTTCCATGCTTTAAAAGTTTCTGTAACAGCAGGTCTTTGATTCTTGTTTTTTTGGAAAGGACTAGTTGAATGTTTTCATACTTGAACTTGGAAGATCATTTTAAGAGTATATTTGCCATGATGAGGGAAGGAGGATACATGAAAGTGAAGAAACTCCAAGTCAGTAAAACCCAATATGGATAACAAAGCCCCAGAATAGTGACACAATAACAGATGTGTCACTTATCACTTGATAAATTTATTCACCACAATTACCATATTTATAAGGCCAAGAAGCTCTAATTATCCATATCAGTAAAGGCAAAAAATCACCCAGGTGATATGCTCAACAAACATCTTTGCCACTGCCATTGAAAGACATCTTCCATAGAATCCATATGAAAAAGAGAATCCTTATAAATACTGAGATCATTCCAATGTTCCTTTTGGAAGATAACATTGTGCAGATAACACCAAGTCCTGGAATACTGCAGAGCCTCCTCAGTGAGATACAAAGCCAACCAAGAGTCTTAGAATTCACAAAGGAAAAACCAACTGAAGGAAGAACACACATTTCCCAGGCTATACCGTGCAGTTGGATGAACAACACACCCATTTAACTGATGCAAACCGTGGAGGAATTGTATGCAGATGGTGATAATGAGCTGAGGACAGAAGTGAAAAACTAGTCAGGGTTGCATTTGGAAAACTACACAGTGTTTTCAATATTCCCAAATGATCCCTGATACAAAGAACCATTTTTTCTAATACTAATGTTCACCCCTGACTCTATATGATAAAGCATTATGAGACATCATTATTGCCAAAGAATCTAAATATAAGGTAAACCAAAGGTCAGTGATGAGATGCAGGGTGAGAAAACATTATCCCAGTCCCTGAGGGATTGGATCCATTCAGGTTTGAAACTCACCCCAAATTAAAGCTATCTTGATTGGTGGATGAGTGCCAATCACTTAGCCATTCCCAGATTATATCATACTTCACATCACATCCAACTATCCACCAAGCCGTTGCCTTTTGATCTGTCACTGACCCACTTCTCCTCACCTGGACCCTCCAACAAGTATAGATAACATGCCCCCAATCTCAGGGAGTTAATCCACTTGATTTTGAAACCATTTCCCTAGAGTTGAGCTACCTTGTTTAGTGTATTAGTATAAATTCACCATGCCCATCATATCTGGGTCTCACCATCTAAACATCCACTAAGGACATCCTGACATCTTTCCTGTCTTCATATATGTACTGTCTACTCTCCCCCACCCCATCCCTTGTTCTGGAAAACATATATCAAACAATGGCCCCATTGACCAACTCATCATCCTTATGACTCCTCAGAGTCTCTTCCTTGCTCACTGATCCCCTCTATATATTATCTCCCCCATTAGAATATTAGAGTCTCAAAAGCAAGGACTGTCTCTTTTCTAGATTTGTATTCTCAGGCTTACTTTCTATCATTCTTTCCTAGTAGGCACAATTAGGCACAAAACCTAAGTTATGACGCCTAAGATAATTTGCATTCATGTTGTATAAAAATCATCACCAGCGAGTGCATAATCAGAAAAGTGAGTTAGTGATTCAGCCAGAACTAACAGAGATAATAGATAGATAGCCAGAGCTAATAACTGCAAAGTGCCAAAAGACCTAGAGGAAGACCTCTAGCAATGTTGGGCAGATAGATCCTCCATGGGAATTTATAGAACATGAACTAGAATAATACAAAATGATAAGGCATTAATAACACCATAATGATAAGGTGTGTTGTTATCTCTAACACTGGAGAAGAGAGTAGCTACACTGATAGTATTACAGATGTATGAAAGTAATGAACGGCACTA
>NW_020955033.1:1691413-1694516 GCF_900497805.2 Vombatus ursinus | reverse complement strand
TAAAATTCACTAAAGTTTTAACAAAAGAAAGAAAATATTTCATGTCTTGGACTTAGTATGATCATATATCACATTAGTTAAATAGAGCAATATGGTATAGTGGAATAACACTGAACTAAGGCAGAAGTTGGAATTTTATCCCGATTCTGTCATTTACTAATTGCCAGTCTAGAGACAGAGGGAGGTTATTGCTGGAGATATGAGGCATCACAGTTTGGTGGGAAAGCACTGGGTTTAGAGTAAAATGACCTGGCTCCTAAGAAATTTTATTACTTACTATGGAACCTCAGTCATTTAATCTCTTAGCTCCCTTACCTGTAAAATGAAGGGTTGGAATGAGTAATCTTTAAATTCACTTCTTTCTAAAATTCCATAATTCTTGATCTCCTCCACTTTCCCAGGAAATATAGTCAATAAATGAAGTCAGTAAACATTTATCAAGTGTTTACTTACTATGTATCAGGAACAGTGTAAGTCCTGGGAATGTAAAGAAAGGCAAAAAAAAAAAGTTCCTGATCTTAAGGAGAGCATGGGATAGCTGTGGCTTCTAATTCAACTCTAGTCTTCCTTCCCCGGTAGCACCACATTAGGCAAGGCTTGTGGCCTCTTTGTGTCAGATTTCACATCAGTATTCTCTTTCGTTCCTCCATGACAATCCTGCTGCAAGGACTCAATGTATTGTGGAAGTGACAACAGGTCATAGAAGGTTATCTCAAAGAAGCATAAGCTCTATCAAGACCTATAAAGATGAAAAGTCTTTGGGATTGGACCCAGTGGTTAATGTTATATTTGTCACCCAACCACTAGCCAGTTTATGTAAGAGAAGAAAGACTGATTACAAAAAAAGTTGGTTAACCAAATTGTCATGAACACCAGCTATTTAAGGTATAGAAGTGGAGAGAGGGAGGGAGGGAGAGAGAGAGAGAGAGAGAAAGGCTTACTCAGCTGATGTGTTGGTTAGTTTTGTTAACTGCTTTCCTTCTTATTTTTTCTTATTTTTGTAAAAAGGGATGGCTTTCCTGGAGAGATGTGGAAGGGCTATGCTTGGAAAATAAAAGATATCAATGTAAAAGTTGGAGGCTGATTGAGTTGATCAATCATCCCAGCCCTACTTAAAGTACTGAACAAAATCCTCTAACCTTTATATCTTCACCAAATGAGACCATCTCTATTAAATAAATTAATCAAAGGCATTTAAACTAATGTATAACCTTTCAAACATGTTGTGTCTTCCATAAAACAGCAATCCAGTTCATAATCCATAATTCAAGTGTGTCTTAGAATAACCAAAAAAAAAAAAGCCATTCCAGCCAAGTTTCTAAGAAAGAATAGGTTTGGATGGGGGAGGGGAGCACATATCTTACACCCTTAATATGTGTCAGGATGAATTAAAAAAAGGAAACTTTGAGAAGACATGATAGCTGTCTTCAAATATTTGAAGACTGTCATAGAGAAAGATTCAAGTTATTATGCTAAGCTCTAATAGAGATGATGGGGACAATGGGTAGAAGTTACAGAGAGGCAGATTTTTGCCCAATATAAAGAAGGACTTACTGGCTTTGCCATCGTCAGAGGTCTATAGGTGAGATCTGGAGGATCACGGACTCAGGATGCTATATAAGAGATTCAAACTCAAGTGCAGGTTGGTCTTGATGCCCTAAATTAGATCCATTTCAATTCCATAATTCTGTTACATTACTAGTCCCTACTGGTGCTCCCCAAATGAAAGAATTAGATCAAATCTCTCTACCAAGGACACAACTTTCATTTGCCTTGTAGTAGAGGGAATAGAATCACAGCATTTCAGACTTAAAAGCAGCCTCCAAGGTCAAGTTGAGTCCAACCCCTATTCGATTCATAAATCTATTCTTTAATATCCCAATAAGTCATGACCTACCTATCCTCTGTCTGAAAACCTCTCATGGCTGGAAACTCACTACCACTTGGTTGGGGATCCTACTTTTTGACAATTCTAACTATTCAAAATTATTTCCTTTGATTAAGGTGAATTCTGGTGCCCTATATCTTCTATCCATTGCACCTAGTTCTTCCATCAGACCCTCACCAAAGATGAATAACTGATCCAAAAGGGAAAATACCTGAGTGATTCCCAACCAACTGTTGTCCTGTGGTTTTGTTGCTGTAGGACCCTCTTCAGCATCTTATCTCATTCCCAAGAAATCATTCATTTCACAACCATGACTGAATTAGGAGAGCTAGTTTCTAAATCAAGGGTTCTCCAATGTTTTTGCCTGTCATAGATCCCTTTGGCAGTCTGGTGAAGCCTATAGACTCAGATTTTTAAATGCATAAACTAATATATATAAGGTTACAAGAGAAATCAGTTACACTAAAACAAAAATGTGATTTTTTTTCATCCAAGTTCTTGGACTCCATGTAATCTATGGGTGTCCATGTACCCCAAGTTAAGAACCTGGATCAAAAGATCAATACAAGCAATGCAAATTATTCCCTTCTGTTTAATTATGTTGGCTGATTACAGCCATCACCAAAGTGTAAACAACATGAAATTTAATAAAAACAACAGCACCCCATCTTTTCCACCCTCACATTTCAGCTATACTTATTTCTCTATGGTGCTAAGAGATACTCTGATTCAAAATAGGACTGATACAGTGTCTTGGACAAGGCATAAAAATAGTAAGAGTTATGACACAATTCACAATTCACTCTCTGGGTAAATACGATCTTGTTATTCTAGTAATCACATTTACATATCCATCACAATTAGAAAGACCAGGAAATGAAGTAGGAGAGAAGGATCATAGAATTGTCATATAATGGGAGCCTGGCCAATGAGGCTAGTCCTTAGTCCTTAGAACATGCTTGGGTTTGCTTTTCCTGGTGAGTAAAACAAAACATGTACCAGACAGTACTTGGCCTGGTTCAAATCTAACAACCAGAACACTGGGGAGCCAGTTTCCAGCTGTGAGTGACCGAGGTGCTAGAGCTGTGCGGTAACAAAAAAAAAAGCCTTCTAATTGGCACTGGAAGTGGAAGAACTGATGACTCAAATGAGGCGGAACCAAAATTGAGTCTGTGTATAGAAGCAGCCAATTTTTCACTCCCTCACTTGACAGCT
>NW_020955033.1:1686778-1691359 GCF_900497805.2 Vombatus ursinus | reverse complement strand
TTTGAATGAGGAGAATTGCTTTGAGCTACTGGATTAGGGATGGGGGTACTATCCACATCCCTTCACCTAACCAATGACATATCTGTTACTGTTGTATTTATTGATTCTTTCCTGATCAAACGGATATCATAAAAGTACCCAACTGACAATGTTCATTCTGAAGGTGCATTAGAGAGAGCCTACTTCCACCGATTGGAAATCTTCTTCATTGAGATATTTGGGAGAGGTTGTCTAGGAATGCAAGATGGTGGCCAACTTGCAGGTTATTTCGTGGAATCACATGGAAGAGGTAGTTTAGGAGTGTAGGACACAGAGATGGCAAAGAAAACTATGACAAATCTTTTCTAGTTTGCAGCAATGAAGGAGAGCAGGAGCGATGCTAACACAGTCAATCAAGGTAACAAAGAATGCTGGGAGAGGAGAAGGTGAAGTAGAGAAGTAGAGAAAATGTGGGGTTAAGCAACCTAGATTATAATTTTTTTCATCTGGAATAGATACAATGAAGTACTTAGCCACCCAGCCTTGAATTCCAAATTTTATATCAGGTATCCTACAGGTAACTAGGTGTCTAGGTGAATAGAATGCTAAGGCCTAGAGTCAGGAAGACTTGAATCCAAATCTAGTCTCAGACATTTACCAGCTGTGTGACCCTGGACAAGTCATTTAACTGCTCTCCGCCTCAGTTTCCCCAATTATAAAGCAAGAATAATAATAATAATAATAATAGCACCTACTTCACAGAGTTTTTGTGTGGATGAAATTATATATTTATAAAGCACTCAGCACAGGGCTTACCACATAATAGTGGTTAATAAATGTTTTTTTTTTTCCATTCCCTTCTGCAGATGTATGGATATACAGCTGTGCACATTGCTGCAAAAAGAGATCAAAACTCATTATTGGGATATGCAAGAGGAAAAAAATCACCAAATTTTGTCAATGTACTGAGGTGGGCCAGCCAGTCACTGGGGATGGAATGGATGAGATGAGAGTGATCAGGTTTTTAAGCACTATATCAGAATTATCTGGCTGGCTGTCACAGCATCTCAGAGTTAGGAGGGACTTCAAAGGGCACTTGATCTAAATCATACTTGACTAAGAATCCTCTTTATAACATGCTGGACAAGTGGTCATCCAGCTTTTGAGAACCTCTAGTACGGGGAACCCATTACCCAATACCTAAAAGTGTTGCCTTACCCAAGCTGAAATTTGCTGTCTTTGATACTTCTATCCATTGTTCCTAGTTTCATGGCACCAAGCATTCTGGTCTCCTCTTTTAAGCAGAGAATGTGAGATGGATCACTTGGAAGAAGCACCACAACCATACTATGAACCAGATTTTCCCAATGTACAGTTTCTTCTTGAGAGTAAGCCATGAAATTTTGAAAGGTATTCATTCTTTGGGGTCATTAGAAAATAATGCAGACCTTTTGTAATGTTTAGTGTTCCTCTGTTCCTAAAATTCACTCACATAGAATCCTTCACTTCCTTTAAGACTCAGAAAAAGTACCCCTTTCTGTACAAAGCCTTTCCTATTCTCCCAATCATGAAATGCTATTGCCCTTCCTCCCTACTTACCTTGGATTTATTTTGTTATCTATTCTGCATCTACTTATATACATACAGATTGTGTCTCCCAATGGAACACAAGCTCCTTGGGAGCAGAGACTTTTTCAACTTTTTCTTTACATCCCCAACACATAACACAGGGCTTGGCATGTAGTAGGCATTTAATAAATACTGACTGAGTGATTAGCACTGCTTCTAAGAGTATCTAACATTCTTGATGAGTAGCCTGTACACCGGAAGAATCTGGTTCATTTTGTCCAATCAACCTCTGCCATGTTAGTTTTTGCAATTTTTGGCATTGACTTAATTTCTGTACTTTGCTCAGACTTCAAAATTTGCTTTAAGTAATGTGAAAATGAATATATTGATTGATGGGGAGTTCCATTAAGCCTGATGTCCCCAGGCCAGCATCACTGAAAGCTGGAACTATCAATAGTTGATTTGAATGAATTGAATGGTACTAATTAAATTGGAAAGTGGGGGAGGGGAAGATTTGAAAGCTAGCTGAAAGTGCTCCTCAAGGTAATCAAGAGCACATATCCTATAAATAAATATTTCTGAACAAGATGAATATTTACATCCATATCTCACTCTTTCCGGAATCCCCAGCTTGTTAATTTCTAAGGAAATGCATTTCTCCACAGGACTCATCAGCCCTAATGAGTTCCCTCTCTCATAGACAAATTAATCCTCAGGGACATTAGGCTCAGATCAAACTGAACCAGCACAGCCATGTACAATATCTCAAATGACCTGCAAATATTTCCAACTAAAAGAACAGAAAGCAAAGGAAAGAACTAAGAGTTTTGACTTTCCCTATCAATAATTCTGTTGGCTTGTATTTCTTTAGGAGTTGAGGAGGGGATAATCTATTTGTTGTTTGCTTGGTTTTTTTTTTTTATGAAGATTACTCTGACTACAATTCTCACCAAAGTACAAACCTTATTGATTTGGACCAACTTAAACGGTGGCAAACACAGACTAGGTGATTAAAGACAAAAAATTTCTCTCTAAGTTTTTTACTTGTTTTTATAGCAGATTCATAATTCCACAATGCCCAATAATCCAGTGGGCTTTTTTAAACAAAAATAATGATGTGGAAATAATTGCTTTAAATTTACATGTCAGTTTTTATACATAGTAAAAGACACCAAGTCAAAGACTTGTTTATACATGTAGCTACCTGTCAATCACTTAAATGGGATATGGGCACTTATAATACAAAACCAGATGTGAGTCAGTGAAATCAATGGATTCATCAAGCCAGTATGTGAAGTTTCAGCCCATGTGAATGAACTAGGAACATTTTCAAAAGCTAATGTTATCATTCAGTTTCCTTGTGGTGTTCTTCAATTACAATAGTCAGTGATAGAGGCTCAAAATTTCCAGTGAGTAGAGACTGTATTTTTCTCCAGGTACTTTGTCCCTAGATAGTAAAGACAAAGGCAATCTCAGAGTTACACAATCAGACAAAAATCTAAACATCCTATCAGTTTTTACTGGATCCCAATTTAGACCAATTAGCTTGTTTATTCTTAGCACTATAGAATTACAATAGTGACATTTTCCTCCCCACACTGTCCAACTAGCCAAGGATATTCTTTATATATTTCCCTTATGTTGGTCCTACAAAGCTGATCCAGAAAGAGACATAGAGACCCATGCAAAGAGCTAGCTGAGTTATAGCATCCCAGATGCTATGAACATGAAATTTCTCTGAATAAAAGATCCTATACAATTTTCCCAACCAATTGGACTATAGGAGCAATCATTGTTTTTGTTCTTCAATAACCTCTCTCAATAAGCTGATAAAAGCAGCTAAGTCAGATAACCAGTATCAAAGGTGTCTCAGATATAGAGTCACAAGGTAATGGCTTCCAGAGGGACAGCAGCAGTTGGTAAGAACATAGTTCCAACAGTCCCACCTTTGCATCTATTTTCCCTTGTGAACCTATATTTTTTCTCCTTTTATACTGTCAAAACTGGATCTGTTAATCTAAGTGAGCATGACTTCAACCAAGGGCATGTAGAGATTACACCACACACACACTGAAGTCTACCTACATTCCAGTGCACCAGGGTGTTTCGCTGTTGTCAGCACTGACAAATAGAAGTAATAAATGGCTTATCAAAGCTATTTGCTCTCTTCTTTCTTCATTCTATACAACTTTCTTCTCAGAATACCTAGAAAATGTCTACATATCCTGTGACATACTCCAACCTATGAAACATGGTATCAACAGTAAAGATATATGGATATTGCCTTAAATGGAGTAAGGACTAACTACTTTTTGGAAATTAAGAGCCTCATCATAGAAAATTAATCAACTCCATAGAAGGTTACAATACGTATTTACTAGATGGCCTCCCAGAATTCTGAAAATTCATTATATAAATCCCAGAAAATTTAATCATTATAGAATTACAGAAATATGCATGATGTGATACTTGTTTTAATCTTAAACCTCATATTGATATGTCAACTTTAAAAAGTTAGATCAACTCTATAAAACTAACATAAGGAAGACATATAAAGAGTGTCTTTGGATGGTTGGATGGGGTAGAGGACGATGCCATTTCAGTTTAATTAACAAATATCATAAAGCTTCTACTACTTGCAAAGCACTATGCTCTATTTTGGAGCTACTGGAGAATCATAGAATCAAATACTCTCAGAGTTAATTGGAAGTGATCTCAGAAGCATCTCGTCCAAACTGTAGTAGATGAAGAATTTGCTCTACTCTCTAGGTAAACATGTCTCCTTCATTTGTCTCCTTGGTCTATCCTTCTAGTAATCTTTTAAAAAAAATACATACATATATACACATACATATATATATATATATACATATATGTATATATAAGTGGAGAGAGAGAGAGAGAGATGTTTGAGTTTAACATGACCTGTTCTTAATGAAGCCATGCTGATANCATATATGTATATATAAGTGGAGAGAGAGAGAGAGATGTTTGAGTTTAACATGACCTGTTCTTAATGAAGCCATGCTGATA
>NW_020955033.1:1679338-1686697 GCF_900497805.2 Vombatus ursinus | reverse complement strand
TTTTGGTCATGATTCTGACTACTAAGAGGAACTGGCTGATGAATTAGAGATAATGGGTACCACGGGTATAAGGGAATATTTAAATTTAAATCCATGATAGAGAAGATAAGGAAAGTCAGCCACAGACTGAGATGTACCTCTATTTGGAGTAGATTACAAAAGGTTGAGAGAAAAGAGACATTGGACCCTCTAACCTGAATATTCTAAAAGTTTTATATCCATTCCCATATCTTATCCACTAAATCATATTCCCTTAAATTCATTAAGAGAGAATAGATAGCAGTAGGGGACAGGGATAGAAAATAGCAATATAAAAAAATTAGTAGAGAAGACAACAGAAGGAAGGTCAGAAAGAATCACAGACATGCAGGAGAGTTTTGAAAGTAATGTGTAGAACATATGCTTTTTTTTAAAACAAGTGTTAGGAAATGAAGATTAATGGTCTCATACAAAATCTTCTTTGTGTTGTACTGTGTGTATAGAAGCTCTCTTTAGTGTTTCACTTCAGAATAAAAGAAAACAAAAACTTAATCAAGATCTGCTATAAGTTCAGTTATGATTTTCTCTTCTTTTTGCAATGTCTTCTAAGCAGCTGGAAAGGCATAAAATTGGTTCAATATTTAGATTCCTTCAATCAGACCCAAATACCATGTTCAATTCTAATGATAATATTTTTACAAGTCCTAGCTTTACTCATCATAGATAGAATATAGTATTTTCTGCAGCACTGCTGACATCTGGAGAATAAAAGTACAAGTCTTCTGTAAGTCCATGCATACATTATGCTATCATGAAATCATTCTATAAGCATGTGCCATCAATAGAGGAGACATACGTGCTTATGTTAATGCTAAGCTTAATAAAATTGTTTCTAGCACATTTAAATCTATAAAAATTATATGCATATATATATATATATACACACATATAATGTCATCTATAGATTAGGGGGTCCCTTCTCAGAAAGGAGCTTAATCTCTATACTCACATGGACTTTTTTCATCCTAGAGGCAGCCGGAGCCCAAAGAGAGAAAATTAGATTTTTCTTGTACTGTCTGGCTTGTTATGCCTCAATCTTAAAATTCTAAAGAAAATGTTTTAAACAGAGTCTCAGCATGGCTCACATCTAATGTCTCCCCTAAGAGGGATTAAGATGGTCCCTTCTAGTAAAGTATAATATAGAATTAATATGATCCCTTCTATAAATTAGAAGTCAATATCAATATGAGATAGCAATCTCTTCTGCCACAAAATAAATATTTAAAACACAAAAGATTTAAGAGTACATATTAAAACATAGAACAATAACCCATTATACTTATATTTTCTCAAGAGGTAAAGACTCTAGAACAGATATTTTACTTTCAACTTAGTCCTGCCCAGTCCAAATGACTCATAAGATCTGATGAGCTGGACAGTCAGAGAATGTCTTGGGCTTTTTTTAGTCCTTTCAAGTATACCATATTCTTGGGAGTAGTCATCTCTTCTGAGAACTGGTATAATTGAGGGAATCATCTCCATCTAGAGCACTAACTTAATGACCCAGCAACTCTAACTCACAATGAAACTTCCAGGACTGGACATATTTGTGTAGCAAAATTTCTTAATCTCTGAGAGTCTTAGTTTCCTCATCTGCAAAATCAGCATAAAAATTTATGTGCTCCCTACCTATACAAGGTTGTTGTGAGGAAAATGCTAGACAAATGTAAGTTGTTATTAAACAGATTATTTGAGAGCATAGACAGTGATCACTAACAGCCAGCATGACTTTTCAAGAATAGATCATGCCAAACCAGCCTCTCTTCCTTTTTCTAAAGGGTGTGTAGTTCATGAAGAACCTGGGATTAAATCATAGAAGCTATTTGAGCAGTAAGATCCTCAACATATATCAAAAAGAATATTTTTTGAATATAGTATAAACTCACATTTCCATAAGCAAGGGGAGACCCCAATAAAGACCCTTCAAAAAGTCCAGCTGTAGGGGAAACTTATGACATCACTGTCTCAATCCAATGGTAGAGTGGTCTCTTTTTTTTTTCAGATTGCCCTTAGGTATATAACTGAATCACACAGAACTCTAGGAAATTACAGATAAGGGTTTTCATATCCTATCTGGATGAACCATATATAATTCTTCTGCCCCGGGTAAAACAGTGGTCACTACTATAACTGGAAACTAAATAGACCCTTTGCTGACCCTATGATGAATAATATCATATAGTGAAAAGAGCACTTCCTCTAGAATCAGAAGACCTGGGTTCAAATCCTGCTTCCAAAGTTTACTACCTGTGAGGTCTTGAACAAGTCACTTAACTTACCTGGATCTCAGTTTTCTCATTGGCAAAATGGGATGGGTGGTCTAGTTAGCCTCTGACGACCCTTCCAGATCTACGTGTATGACCCCCTGATCCATGTCGTTCCATATAAAGTCTTTTGCAAATTCACTATCATCTACAAAGGGTTGCTATATGGTCAAATTGGGGGATACTGCAGATTTAAAATGCTTATACTTCAAAAACCATTTGACAATGTTTATCCTTATATTTCTGGACAAGTGTAAAGGGAAAGTCATGTGTACCCACCGTGTTTGACTTTTTTTACCTCAGGCCTTGTGCAAAGTCAACCAAAAGACAAAGCCTACCCTACCTCAGAGCCCCAAAACCAAACATAGAGTAACAGATTAGAAAATCTCAGTCTTCTTCCCTAAAAGGCAACAAACTACCTAAAGAGCAACTGACTGGTTGTGAACATAGCATAACTAGATGTTTCTGTATACTGTAAGTTCTTATAGGAAATGGCTTATGTTTAGAAGCTCAGTAGTCTCATAAAAATTATCTTTTCTATGAGTCAACAGATACTTCTCCCTATCTTGGCTTGTAACTATGAATTAAAGTCTTTTCTCACTTGTACTCTCAATTGTATACAGTAGGTTTTCTTTCCATGACAACCTCAATAAAGGAAAAAAATTCTATGATGGAATTGTTCATCTCCCTCAATGGAGATCTATAAGCACAGATTAGTTATCCATTTGTCAGATAAATTACAGAAAGAGTTCCTTTTGAGATATATGTAAGATTAACTGTCCTCTGAGGTTCCTTCCATCTCTGAGATTCTGTGATACAATTCTTGGAACTAACTAAAGAGATCAAAAAAAAAAAAAAAGCAAGATAGGAGAGCCATGCACTGAGTCATAAAAGTGTCATAGAAGTCAGGAGAAGAAAGGTATAAAGAAGAAGACAGTGGTTTGTACTCTTATCATGTCAGATATCCCAGGCAGGACATGAAGAATGAAAAGAAGGGGGAAAAAAAGAAAGTCATGGTTTTAGTGATAAGGCAAATATTAGTTACCTTGAGGAAAACTGTTTCAGTAGAACAGCAGAAACATAAATCAGATTATAACAATGAATTGAAGAATAAGTGGATGATAAGGAGGTAGAGATAATGAATAAAGATCATTATTTTTTTGTTTGTCAAAGAGGAAAGCTTGAAGGCTCGACAGGGCCAATGAAAATGGTGGTGGCAGTGATAGTCATTAAGAATGTTAAGGAAGACTGTATCCCAGATGCCAAAATCATGGAGAAAGGTGAGAAAATAACCAGGAATTTGTTAGATGCAAGCCTTGTAGTGTTTCATTGCTGCAAAACAACTCTGGGCAAAATCCAGTCTAGAAATTACATAGTACCCATCTAGAGAAACTGAAGAGGATCAAAGCACTACCAGAAACTCCAAAGGAACAAAATACGCTAACTTTTCAGTGATCCTTGAAATATAGTGACGGCCACAACCTTTCCTTAAAACAATATCTGAACTCAAGGCATTTATTAACAAACATCTTTAGTTCAGGTGTGTCTTACAATGAGTGAAAAAATGCTCTTAATATGTATATAAAGCAGATTTTAGTACATCAAATAGAAATAGGATCTAGGCATGTGATTTCATTGGGAAATTCCTTCCACAGATATAGGTTAGGACCTNATGCTCTTAATATGTATATAAAGCAGATTTTAGTACATCAAATAGGAATAGGATCTAGGCATGTGATTTCATTGGGAAATTCCTTCCACAGATATAGGTTAGGACCTTCTCTGTAACTTATGGTATTAAAAAGTTGTCTAGAATATTGAAAGGTTAAATTACTTTTCCAAGATCACACAAAAAGTGTGTCAAAGTTGGATTTGAACCAAAGGTCTTCCTGGCTCTTGGCTCTAGACTACCTCTCATTAGCATATCAAAACAATTTAAATGTTCAAGAGCATTGTTTTCCAACTGCTAATCTGTTAACCAGCTCTGCTGCTTGACAAAATTTTAACAGTGCTCAAAACTTTCACTACCAAAGCTCCTCTTACCACTCATTCCCTCCTTTTCCCCAACCCTGGGTCCTATCCTTTGAGCTACAGAGCACAGAATAGTCTCAGGCAGAAAAGTAAAGTATTTTACCTGATCCCAGTACAGTCTGAAACAGGAAGCAACAGTCTATGCTAGAGTTGGAGGGAACCTGTGGTGAATGCTTCCATAAGGAAAACACCCCCTCCACCACCACCACCAATTTACCCATTTTAAAGTCCAGATTTCCATTTATGAGACTTGGTTATATAACCAGTGCTATCCTTAATGATTCTGGTGATTTAGCTGTTGGGACTGTGGGGATACCAAAGACTGTTGTTTCTAGCCACATGTGACTTAGCATTGAAAGTCAATTGTGTTTTGAGATGACAAAGCATCCCTCTTTTGGTCAATGAGCATGAAAAATCAGTGGCTCAATAGACCATTAAAAAGGGAAGATGCTTTCTTCCTTCAACTCTCCTGTTTGGGCAAGTAGTATTCTTTTACTAGATTTCCAGCGAGAAGGTGGATCAGAATATGAAGGGCCTTAAAAATCAAATGGAGGATTTGATCATTGATCCTGTAGATAAAAGCGAGCACTAGAGTCTATTGAATAGAGGGGAGGGAGAGTGGGACGTGGTCAGATACATTTTATAAAGACCACTTAGATAAGTCAGTGGAAGATAGATTGGAGTGAGGAGAGACATGAGGCAGGAAGAACAAACAGCAAGCTATGTCAATAGTCCAGGCTTTCAGTGATGAGGTTCTACACTCAGCTAGTGACATTGGCCGTCTTTGTATATTGGCAAGTAATAAAGTCATAATTCCTAATTAGCTTCTGCTTTTATACCAAAAAGAAAGACCTTCAGACTGGGAAAAATCAGTCATTCAATCAATAAACATTTATTAAACACCTAGTATGTGCCAGTCATTGTACTAAGTGCTGGGGCTACATAAAGAGGCAAAAGAGAGTCCTTGACTTTTATCACCTTATAATCTAATGGGGGAGACAATATGCAAACAACTATATACAAAGCAAGCTATACACAAAATAAATATGAAAGAATTCACAGAGGGAAGGCACCAAAATTAACAGGAGTTGGGAAAGGCTTCCTGTAAAAGATGGAATTTTATTTGGTACTTAAAAAAAGCCAGGAAAGCCAGGGATTGGAGCAATGGAAGGAGAGCATGCCTACAATGGGGAAAAGCCAGAGAAAATGAGTGGAACCGAGAGATGGAGCGTTCATTCATGGAACAGCCAGGAGGCAAATGCCACAAGATCAAAGAGTACATGGTAAACTATAAGGTATAGGAAGACCTGAAAGGGAGGAGGAGGAGACTAGAAGGGGTTTTGAATGACAAACAGAGCACTTTTTATTTTAACCTGGAGACAATACGGAGACACCAGACTTTACTGAATTGGAGAGAGATGTGGTCAAACCTGCATTTTAGGACAATCACTATAGTGGCTGACTGGAGAATGGACTAGAGCAGCAACAGACTTGAGCCAGGCAAACCCAACAGAAGGTTATTACATAATTCCAGGGGTGAGGTGATGAGGGCCTGCACTGGAATGGTAACAGTGTCAGAAGTGAGAAGGGGCCACATATGACAGATGTTGCAAAATCGCATGCCTTGGCAACAGATTGGATATAGTGAGGGTGAGAAACAGTAAGGAATTGAGGATAGCTCCTAGGCTGCGAGTCTGAGAGAATGGTGTTGTCCTCTACAGTAATAAAGAACAGGATGGAGGGAGGGTTTAGGGGGAAAGATCATGACTTCTATTTTGAGCATGTTGAATTTAAGATGTCTACTGGACATCCAGTTTTGAGAGTCTGAAAGGCAATTAGAGGTGCAAGATTCAAGATCAGCAGAGAAGTTAGGATGTAATAAATGGATTTGAGAATCATTGAGATGACAACCTTATGCACGGAAGCTGATGTGCTCACCAAGTGAAGTAGTATAAAGGAAGACGAGAAGAGGGCTCAGGACAGAACCCTGAGGGACATCTATACTTAGAGGACAGAATAAAAAATGTTAATAAAAAGCTAAAAGTCAAATTACAGGAGGCTTTGAAGCAAGGAAAGTTCAAATCATCAGATGCAGAAAAATGATACCCCCAAGTATTGCAAGAATTTGCAAGTGTGATTGTTGTGGCATCGTCCATGCTCTTTTGGCTATCATAGAGAATGGGAGAGATACCACGGGACTGGACGTGACCAGATGTGTCCATTTTCAAAAAATTGAAAAAGTAGCTACTTCCCTTCACCTGCTAGGAAGATTAGTGACAATTTCTCATAAAATGAGTTATTCAATGGGCAGTTTATGAGCACTTTAAAAGAGAAGTGGACATGACAATCTATCTCCCAAGGCCTACCACTAGGTACCCCTTCTCGGAAGATTAGACTTGAACTTAGTTACAGGTGATTAGACATCCAACTCTAGACTGACTATGTGAGACACGTAAGCACCATTCAAATGCTCTCTTTAATGCAATCTACACCCAACTGGCCCTGGAGCAGTAAAAGACCCAGCTGCAGATCACACAGAGATACCGAGGGGAATACAGAAACATGACACAGGCCCTTGATTATTGCTCCCAGGTGAGGATCACAGGGCCACATAAAACCAGCATTAAAAGGGACCGGGAAGAACACCAGACAGCTACAGCCAATGCCTCTGCTAGCTCCCTAGAGTCTGACTTGGCCATTCTGTGCCATACAATGCATCAAGGAAGACAGGTTCCCTTCAACAACCAAAACCAGTGCAGTTTGACTCACCCAGATACTTTTATCTGATACAGGTTCAGCCAGAGACCCTAGAGCTCCAACTGAGCCCTTTTGTCCCTGCACCTGTGGTTAATACACATTCAGTAAGAGCAAGTCATACTAGGCTAACCTTATTTCCTTGTTTGACGTAGATACNCCCCTAGAGCTCCAACTGAGCCCTTTTGTCCCTGCACCTGTGGTTAATACACACATTCAGTAAGAGCAAGTCATACTAGGCTAACCTTATTTCCTTGTTTGACGTAGATAC
>NW_020955033.1:1674670-1679303 GCF_900497805.2 Vombatus ursinus | reverse complement strand
TAGAAATGTCATAGAAACAGCAGATCTGGATTTTAGCAAGATATTTGACAAAATTTTTCACGTACTATGAAGAGTCACAGACAGTGACTCTAAAGCCAGAAGGGACTTTCTATAGCTTAGCCTCTTTAATTCATAAATGAAGAAACAAGGGCCAAAGGAGTTTAAGTGACTTGCCCAATGTCACACATACAATAAGCATCAGAGGCAGAATTTGAACCCACATCCTTTTACTATAAAGCCCCTGTAGTTTCCACTACTCTAATGGACTGGTGCAGTATCAAGTCATGAGCCATGCATTATTAAATGTTTTTTTGTCAATGACTTGAACAAAGGCACCTTATCAAATTTGCAGATGATGTGAAACTGGTCGACATCGTTATACTGAATGAAGATTAATGATCCAGAATAATTTCAACAGGGAACAACTATGGGCTGAGGCTAACAAAATGGCATTTCATAAGAACAAGTGTGAAATCCTACTCTCCAGTTCCAAAAAGTAGCTTCACAAATATTAGGTGAGGGATGCAGAGCTAAAAAAGCATTTCATATGAAAAAATCCTAGGGGTAGAGTTTTACAAACTTAATACAGTTCAGCAACACGATATGACAGTACCAAAAAAAAAAAAAAAGCTAATGAAATCTTGGCCTGCATTAATAGAAAATAATGTTCACTGGGGAAAAGGTCATAGTTTTGCTGCATTATCCTGATATAGCAACTGAAGACCACAACTGAAGAATCATGCCCGCTTCTGGAATCCAGAACTGTGGAGATATAGAAGGGACACTGACAATTTATAACATCTCCTTGTCATTTCCCTTTTTTGGTTCAAAGTCTCACACACTTATTAGCAATATGGCCCTGAGCAAGTGACTTACTCTTTGTTTGACTCAGTTTCTCATCCACAAAATGAGGATAATAACAACATCTACCTCCTAGGGTTGATATGACAATAAAATGAAATGGATGCATTTCTAAGATAGTAAAGGGACTTGAAACCATTCCATAAGAAAACAAAGGAAATTTTTCTAAGGCTGGAAGGGTTTTGTGTTTTTTGGGGGGGCGGAGGGGGAAGGGGAAATAATTGTGTGAAAGAAGGATTAGATTCATTCTTATTGACCCTGAAAGGAAGAACTAGGATCAATTAGTAGAAGTTAGATGGTTCAATACAAGATAAACATTTTGGTTAGTCAAGTGTTTTGATTAACACAGAATTAAACCCAGATCCCTGCTTTTTTTGAGCCTCTACTGTTGAAAGTCTTTATAAAGTATTTTGGGATCCTTTCTTGTCCTAGCAAATAGAATCTAATGGAGCACGACAAAGCTTTCCCTGATGATTTGGGATCTTACAATACCTCAGGGTCAGGCTTTGAAACATCAGTAAACACCATCTAGAACAGCACCTGGAGATGTAGCTAACTAAGATTTTGTAAAATATCAGATTACCAATACCAATTTATTTTCTTGCTACTGACCTCAAAATTCTTCCCAAAGTGGATCACAGAAAAGGACTAACTAATTAACTGAGGATTTGAATTAATCATTATTTAACTGTAATCATTTCAGGATGTATTTTCAATGTGCCATCAAAATTTAAATGATTTTACATAATAAAAATAATAATGATAATAGCTAGCATTTATATAGCATTTTAAGATTGGTAAAGTACTTTACAAATATTATCTCACTTTATTATTATATCAGCCCTGGGAGGCGTATGCTATTATTATCTCCATTTTATAGATGAGAAACTGAGGCAAAGGATAAGTGACTTGCCCAGGCACACATGAGTAATAATTACGTATTTGAAGAGGTTTTGAACCAAAAAAGGGAAATGACAATTGTTGGAATTGCTGCAAGAAGAGAGGAATGCTAATGTACTGTTGGTAGAACTGTGAATTGGTATCACCATTTGGGAAAGGAATTTGGAACTATGTACCAAAAGTTACTAAACTCATATACCTTCTTATAGTGATGCTACAAGTAGGTTTATACACGTAAAAGGATCAAAGAAAAAGGAAAAGGCCCTTATCTTCAAAAGCATTTATAGCAGCTCTTTTCGTAGTAGCAAAGAACTTGAAAGTAAGTAAAGGAAGATTCCCACTATTTGGGAAATGGCCAAACAAATTATGATATATGAAAGTAATGGAATACCATTGTGCAATTAAAATAAAATGAGAAAAGGGGAGGCTTCGAACAAACATGGGAAGACATATTAACTGATGCAGAGTTGAAGAAAAAACCAGACTCCAAAGAGCAATTTATGTAACAACATTATAAAGAAAAGCAACTAACAAATTCTCAAGAACTCTGATCAGTGCAATGACTAACATGATTCCAGAGGACTGTGAAGAAGTGTGCTTCTCAGCTGCTGAAATAGAGGCAATGAACACAAGATGCAGAATAAGACATACATTTTCAGGCATGGTCAATGAGTGGATTGGTTTTGCTTGATTATACATATTTGTTACAAGAGGTTTTGTGTTTGTTTGTTTTGTTTTTGCAGTGGGAAGATACAAGACGTAAATACAGGCTAGCCCTTTCCCCACAGAAAGAAAGAAAAGAGTAAATGCACTGAAAAGAACAGGAGGAAGATGAGAAAAAAATCACAAATGTGACAGCTTTGAAAATTATACAGTGAATATGTTATATATTTTAAAAGGACACTTTCTTAAATTATCTTGTATTTACTCATCTGTTTGCATGTCATATCCTTCAAATATCAGGTACTTCAGTTCGGGGAATTTTTTTTCCATTTTGTATTAATATATTGCCTATACTTAGCCCAGGGTCTTATACAGAGCATTGTTTAATCAATGTTTGTTGAATTGATTTGAACTGAACAGAACAGAACAGAACTGAACTGAACTGAATTGAATTGAGTTGAACTGGATTATTGTGGAGATCATATATGGGAAGTGCCTCAGAATTGTAAAGCATTATATGATGTGGGCAATGATTACATTAGGCTCTCTTTTCAAATAACTATGATGCTAAATGTTCATCACTGTTACATTGCTGGTTGTGGTTTGTGATAATTATGCACATAAATCCAAAGGCACAGGCCGCAATAATGTGACTGAATTAGGCCTGTCTGCTTTATCTGGGCAATCTCTTCAATTCTTCACTTTATTTTGCGACTGAATTCTTGAGCAGTCAAGGCTTTTAGTTGGATGATGGCCTCCACGGCATGATTCACAGATGAATGATCCAAGTTAGAATCAAAGAAGGAGTCAAGGAAAGATATTTATATGTAAAATATTCACACAGAGCAAACCAATTTTTTTTTGAGAAGGGGGCTTATATTTAGGTAATTTTGTTAAAAATAGAGTATACCTAAAGCAAAGAAATATAAAAGGAGAGTCGTACTTTTTCTTGTCAAAGCCTCTGGAACAGAGAAGGCTGGCTTCCATTACTATTTTTAACCAGTGCTTCACTTTCTCTCTATTATTCTATTATTCGGGAGAAGAGTTGTAACCATAGGAGCTGTGGAAATGAGTGAGAACACAGAACCAGATTTACATTCTCCTATGTAATTCCCCATGCAAATTTTGGCCCCATGTGAAGTCAGGCTTAAGAATAAAAATTGTCAGTAAGTGACTATGTTCAAGAGTTGCTTTATTAGTACGAACCAAGAAAGTCTGGGAATAGGAAAATGCCTCAACTTCTAAGATAGGAAAGGAATTCTCAGTTGCTACATGAGAATTGCTTCAGGAAAACGAACAGAACCAGGGACTGCTGTGAAGGTCAATGTCATATGAATAACTTTGCATCATTCAGAGCTGGAAGGCATCGGTCTTTGAGTGAGAAGAACAGAGTTAAGTCCTGGCTCCAATTTTTATTAGCTGTGTAACTTACAGTAATTCATAAGATCATAGATATAAAGCTAGAAAGGACTCTAGAGGCCACCTGGTTCCTTTCTCCTTTTTTATAGATGAGGCAGCAAAGCAGTTCCATTGATGGAGCACCGGGTCTCCAGTCAGGAAGACCTGAGTTCAAATCTGGCCTCAAACACTTAAAGTTACAATGTGACCCTGGGCAAGTCACTTAACCCTGTTTGCCTCAGTTTCCTCATCTGTAAAATGAGCAGGAGAAGAAACTGGCAAGTCTCTCTTGGCCAGGAAAACCCCAAATGTGGTCACAAAGTGTTGGGCATGACTGAAGCAACTGGACGACAAAACATAGATGAGGAAACAGTGATCCTCAGTTTTTTATTTTATGTATTCAAAAACATTCTTCTGAGAAAGGGTCCATAGGCTTCACCAGACTGAAAAAAAGGAATTCAGGGCACACAAGTCTTGACTGAAGACATCTTTCCTGGTCCCCTAGTCATTAAGGAATCCCTCCCTCCCCCAATAATCATCTATATGTGTATCTGTGTAAACACTGCATTTGCCCAGTATCTGGTAAGTTCCTTAAGGGCCTGGCTTGTATTTTATTTTGGTCTTTTACCCCAATGCCCACGCATAATTCATTACACATGGCATTTAAATACTTATTGGATTTGTTTGGTTCAGATTGGAAGACAGAGAAAAATGTAGTCATCACCTCAATATTTCTCATAAGGAATGTGCCACCTCAATGTTAAGCTCTCTGCTCTTAAGTATTCTCATCTACAAAATAACTAGGGCAAGG
>NW_020955033.1:1648274-1674630 GCF_900497805.2 Vombatus ursinus | reverse complement strand
TAGAGGGCATGGAGAATATTCCTTGGGAGTACATAGTACAACAACAACAACAATGGAAAAATGAAGAACAGATAGGTCAAAACTGAAGGAGAAAAGCCTGGGAAGTACATACCTGCTCACCTCCTTCAACTGGGGCACAGAAATCTTACTCATTTTTCTTTCTATCATTGATCCCATTCCACAATGCTCTTAAACAAACCCAGGAAATCTCTTGTCAGGTACTATCTATCCTTAGTCTTAATTTCACCTCATTGTAAATAACATAAAACAATGGTTTCCTCCTCTGTAAAATGACGATGATGCTATTTGTACTGCCTGCCTCACAGGGTTGTTGTGAGAGCAGGGCTTTGCACACTTTAAAGGCCTATAGAAATGTCAGCCAATCACATCTGCCTAGGAGACCCCCTGCTGGGTTCCTTTGTGGTTCCTTTCAGTCATGTTGTTATTGTTCAGTTGTTTCAGTTATGTTCAACTCTTTGTGCCCCCATTTCAGGTTTTCTTGGCAAAGATACCAGAGTGGCTTGCCATTTCTTTCTCCAGCTCATTTTTTAAATGAGGAAACTGAGGCAAACAGAGTGTAAGTGACTTTCCCAGCTAGTAAGTGACTGAGGCCAGATTTGAACTCAGGAAGATGAGTCTTCTGACTTCAGGCCAAATACTCTATCCACTGCACCACCTAGAGATGATCATTATCTCTAGTACCAGTTCAGCACCTTGATGAGCTTCAAAAGATCACTGAAATGCAGTATGTGTCCCTTAAGAAACTGGAAATCAATTTATCAGTTATTAGCAAGTTTCTTTTACTTATAGGATGTGAGCTCTTCCTAAAATTACAGGCTGATCCTTGAAAAGCCAATCACATTATAATGAAACCAGAAGAGTCTTGCCCCTTTCCACCCAGAACAAGAATGCATTATCAGGACATTGACCCAGTGTCAGTAGATGAGATTAATGGCAAGATTACCCTTGATTCATGATCTCTTCCAAATTCTTTCTTCTCCATCCCCAAGATATGGGCCACCTCTATTTCAGTTCTTAAAGAGAGCAGAAAATTGGCCATCTGTAAATGACTGAAGCTGTAACCGGGGGGGGCTTGGCAACTGGGACTTCATCCCAGAGTGCTAAGATAGAGGGCATTAAAAGTACTTGGAGAGAACAACAGAGATTACTACCTAGCTTATTGCTTATTAGATAAAATAGAAAGCTACTAGATGTAGCTTTCTTCATTCCAGGTGAGTTCCTCCCTGACTAAATACAACCCTTACTCCCTTGGGTTTGCCCCAAGTATAATTTATAGCATTGCCTGCCCCAGGAACAGAAATTCCTAGTCATTACTCCTATGGGTAAGAATTCTTACCCATAATATTTTTTAACTAAATTTACATTTGCAACATCCAGATAAGCAGCAGGCATGAAATAAACTTACAGTTACAAAGAAATTGAAAGAGCCTCATTGCTTACATCTCATGTATTAGCTGCACATCTAGTCCAGATGTTTTATAATAAAATGTTAACTGCTCTAGATCAACATCATGCCCCAAAGTCCTATATGAATAGATACATTTCAAAGGGAAAATCTGACCCCCTGATGTCAGCGTTCTTGACTAGAGTATTGAGTTTTCAGATTTTTATATTGCTGGTTCTACATAAAAGTGAATCTGAGTCAAGACCTTAGTGTCTAAGACATAGCATTTTCATCTGAGCACATGAAATCACAAGGCTATACCTCCCCAAGGCATACAATATATGACCTACAATACATCCTCCTGAGTTCTTTGCAGTGCACTTAAAATATTCAAATAGTAGGATACAAATTTTCCTGATTTCATTTTAGATTAAGAATGTCATATTATTAAAGCTGATACATAGGTTTACAAATTTATTTTTTAAACTTCATCTTTTAATCAGTTACCTAGCACTGAAGATTAGGTACTCAATAAAAACTGATCTTCCAAAATACATCATTTATGCAAAAACTATTTAACACCTATTATATGAAAGGCCCTGGGCTAGATGCTATGAATCATGCAAATACAAACAAAATATGATTTCTGTCTCTAAAAAGCTTCCAGTCTAATAAGGGCAGGTGACATGTATGCAGATAAGCATAATAAATTTAGAAAATGCTAAGTGATAAGCTTGCACTAAATCGCTTCTAACATCCTTTACAACTCTAAATCAATGGCCCTTTGATATAAATATAAAGTACTAGGCAATCAGAAAAAGGAATTTTTTGGTCAACTCTACCTCCAAAAAAAAAAAATCACTGATATTAGTTGCTGGTTCCAATTAATCTCATGTAAAATCAAATATACAGTACTGTTTTAGCATGGCTGCATTTAACTGTCATGAATTCATCTATATGTGAATTTTTGTTTATGTAGATTATATCTATAAATATTTACCGTATTAGAACTTTTAGTGTCTTATCATATTATTAAAAAAACTGTTTCATCTTTTAAAGTACCCTGAAAGGGTCTCAGTCACTCCCAAGGGTTTCTAGAATACATTTTGAGAACCATTTGGCTAGCACATCAGACTGAATCCCAAAATATGAAACTTAATAGTGATATACGGAGTCTTACCCTTGGGTAGAATCACTCAAACAACAAAAAAAAAAAATCAAGCATTTACTATTTGCCTAGCATAGGACTAAGCTCTGGGATTGTGAAAGGCAAAAATAAGTATCTGCCTCAGGGAACTAACATTCTAATGTAGTACAAAAATGAGCTTCACAAGTATAAGATGGTAAGGGAGGAGAGGTAACATCAATTAGATAACTGTTCTAAAAGTATCTGAGGGTGTTAGTGGACAGAAAGCTCAATATGAAGCATCAGTGTGATGTGGCAACCAACCACAAAAGCCAAAGTGACATATAGCTTCTAGGATTAGGTATGTGAAGCTCCCCTGCACTCTGCCTTTGTCAGACTTCATATGGGATGTTGTATTCGGTTCTAAGGTATTTTCCAGAAGCATGTCCAGAAGAATAGGAATGAGGAAGGTCCTTGAGTTCTCATCATATGAGAATTGATTGAAGGAATTGGGCATGTTTTAGCATAGAGAGAACTTGGGCGAACAAGATGAAGGAGAGATTAAATTTATCCCACTTGTCCCCAAGAAACAACATGGTATAGTGGACAGAGAGCTGACTTCTGAGCTGGGAAGACCTGCGTTCAAGTTCTGCCTTTGATACATAGTAGCTATTTCACTTAATCCTCTGAATGTTCTAGGCAAGTCTTGAAGACTAGAAATTACAGAGAAAGAAAGAATCTACATTGGCAAAGGGAGTCTCTTCATCCAGAAATTCCTTGTACTAATGAAACCACAGATCCATTCCATTTCTTGTTGCTCAGTTGTTTCAGTCATGTCTGACACTTCATGACCCCATTTGGAGTCTTCTTGGCAAAGATACTAAAGTGGTTTATCATATCTTTCTCTAACTCAATTTACAGATGAGGAAACTGAGGAGAATGGGGTCAAGTGACTTGCCCAGGATCACACAGTGGTAAATATCTAAGGCCGAATTTGAAACTCCAGGCCTAGAACTCTATCCACTGTGCCAATTCTCTATTAGCCTATCACTACTCCTTAGTTTGGGCTCAGGGGGCAGATCCAGGAGCAATGGGAGGAAGCTGGTGGAATTTAGGTTTGGTATCAGAAAAAACTTCCTAATAATTAGAGCTGTCCAAAAGCAAAGTGGACTACATAGAAAGGTGGTGGGTTCCTCCCTCCTTGGAGGTCTTCAAACAGGAGCTAAACATTTAACAGCGTTTGTTGGTTATATTAGAGTGGACGTTCCTTTTGTATACAGTTGGAACTAGATGGCCACTCAGATCCCTCCTAATTCTTAAATTCATTAACTCCTATTCTCCAAATCCAGCATGTGTTCTTTTACTCTAGGCTACCCTTCAAGTATGATATGAGATTTAAAGCTGAACAAGCCTTTGGATATCAGCTGATCCAACCCTTTGTATATTTTATTATTAAGGAAAATGAGACTCAGAGAGTTTAAGTTATTTGCCTAAGTTCACAGGACTAGCACGTGGCAGAAGAAAGTCATAGACCTCCTAGAATATGAAAGCTAGAAAGAAACATCTGAAAGTCCAGTCCCCACATTTTAAAGATGGCTTGCATTGATATAGTCCTTAAGGTTAGCCAGGCACTTTGTTCCAACAGAAGTGGGAGATAGGTAGGATAAATGTCATTATCTCCACTTTACAGATAAGGATGAATAGGCTCAGAAAGGGCAAGCGATTTATTTTTTGGTCTTTGGCCAGGTTTGGAGAAATATTCACTAAATATATATCATCTGCTTCTTTGCCTTATGATGTGCATTTGTGCAGAATGAGCCAAAATATGAAAAAAAATTAATTTCTGATCCAATAAGGACTGGGGATGTGATTTTGGCATTCATCTATGGACAGGTGGTAATTGAAATTATGAGAGTAGTTGAGTTTCCTGTGGAAGGGAGTACATGGGAGAGAAGAGCTAATTACTGAAGTCAGGGGAAGCCTTGGGGTTTAGCTTTTATTATGCTTGGGAACACTGCATCAGAATAAATTGCAACCCTCCATTTAATGTCAAATAACTGGATTTGAAGTCAAAGTCTTAGGATAAACTATTGTAAATAAAAATATCATATGCCTCCTTTCTGTCCTTCCTTTATTGTTATGGCATGACAGATACTCCTCAGTTCATCATTTTGAAGCTGAAAAAACCTTCTAAGTCATCACGTCTCACTTCCTCATTTTAAGGATGAGGAAACAGGCTCAGAGAGGTTAAGTGATTTGCATGAGATTACAGAGCTAGTAACTGTAGCAAAAGATGGAATTTGAACCTAGGTCTTCTTGCTCAAAGTCCAGGACTCTAGCCATTACACAATACTTCTTCCTGCTGCTGTGGCCAGAAGATAAAGATGAAGATAATTCACTTGAAAAGGGAGCTCTGACTGAGATTTAACCAATGATTTTTAGAGTCTAAGGCCAGGGGAGAGATAAACCTGTGACAAGCACACAACCTAGTAGATGGTATAGAAGGGAAGGCTGAAAATATTGGTCTGCATGACCATATTTACTCATTGGGGAAAATGGAACTGGCATGCATCCAGACCAAATACTCTGATTTGTTTTCAAAGAAGCAGAATCCAGAAAACTAATGATTCTTCTGGGAAGGAGAAATTCAATGATGGGATTATAGTTATTACAATTCTGTAATAAATCCAGTTTCAAGTTTGTGAGCTGATAGCATGCAAAACTGTGGGTTGACAGGAAGTATATAAAGGGCAACAGATTTTCCTATGATTTCATAGCTAATTTCAGCAGGCATAAAGATTTGTTTTTGTTTTTTAACAACCCAATCAATTTTGTGTGGCACCGTGGAAACACCACCACACTGGGAATCAGAAGGCCAACATCACAATCTTGACTCTGAAACTTCAAAGTTGTAGCTATGTGACCTTCAACAAACCACTCTTCTTCCCTGGGCCTCATTTTTCTGATGTGTTGATTGAGAAGGTTAAAACAGATCAATCAACAAATTTGATGAAGTGCCTACTATAGGCACTTTGCTAAGTGGTGGAGATACAAAGGCAGAAGTGACACGGTTCCTGATTTCAAAGAGCTTACATTCTAAGAAAGGGATAAGACACATACAGGACAGTGGTGGCCAGGGAAGGGAATTTTGGTCTCAACATTTACAGGGATGGTAAGCAGAGCTGTAGAGTAATAGACTGCCATCCCCTTTCCATTAAAACAGAAGCACGGACTAGGGAAATGAGGAAATGGGGGGGAAAAAATGAGGGAGAGGATAAACTCTTGCATTAGAGCATATGGCATGGTAAGGTAGGCATGGCTGGATGGGATGTGAAGCACAATCTGAGACACCTAAATACTAATGCTCTCTAAAGACTCTTTCTAGCTACAAAACCCTATGATTCCATGACTTTTCACAAGTACTTTCAGATCTTTTATAACAAGCAAGCAAAAAAAAAAAAAGGGAGAGAGGATGGTTATTTAAAATCCAATGACATGCAACATGACTAATATGGAAATGTTTTGCATGACTTCACATGTATAATCTAAATAAAATTGCTTGCCTTCTCAAGGAGGGAGGAGGGAAGGGAAGAAGGGAGAGAATTTGAAACTCAAAATTTAAAAAAATGTCAAAAATGTTTGCATGTAATTGAGAAATATATAAATAAATATTGAAATTTATATAGAAATAAATAAAAATATATTGAGGAAAAAATAAATAAATCCAATAATAGTGATTTCATTTTCAATTAAGCATCCTTGTCCATACCCCAAAGAACATAGTTAAATACCATGTATCCCATGTCCCAGAAGGGGAGCACTAAAAAAGATTCAAATACCCACTTAATATTTTAAACATGTAAATTTCCAAACACATTCATACATAACAATCACCAGTTAATTAGGAATTTGCATAGAGTAGAGTAGGATATAAAATATCATTCTTGGATTTTAATTTTTACCACACAGAGGCATAAAAATAACAACCAGCTTATCTCTAGGCCAGGATATGAATCTAGGTCCCCAAACAAAATTATAACCCTGCTTTTTTGCAAAGGGTTTTGGACTCTTTAATTTCACTGGTTTAAGGAGTTCTCACTAAGAGAATTTCTTCTACCAATGCAAATCTGTGCCTGCTCTGCAATGTATAACCATAAAAAAACACCTAGGGCACTGAACAGTTAAACAACTTAGCTAGGACTCACATAGCCAATATGCATCAAACAGAACTTGTATCCAAGTCTTCCTGGCTCTGAGGCCATCTTTCTATCCACTATGCTATGCTGCCTCTCCTTACTCATTAATAATTACAAAATAAACCAGCAGCTACATGGACAATATTTACATATATGGCAAGAGGAAAATCCTTCCATGGTGCTCCTGTTATTCTGATTCTTGATTGCTTGCTATTTATTGAATTTTAGTCTTAATCCTCCATACCCTGAATATTCTTCAGGAAGTTGGGAAATTTTATTAAGGTAGGGAGTTACACTGAGGTTGGTATTACTGAAAATACAGTATTATGGTTTGTTGTTGTTCAGTCATGTCTGACTCTTAATGACCCTATTTGGGGTTTTCTTGGCAAAGATACTGCAATGGTTTGCCATTTCCTTCTCCAGCTAATTTTATAGATGAGGAAATTGAGGCCAACAGGGTTAAGTGACTTGCCCAGGGTCACAAAGCTAGTAAATATCTGAGGCCAGATTTGAACTCAGGGAAATGAGTCTTCCTGATTTCAAGCCCAGCATTCTATGCACTGTGTCACCTAGCTGCCCCAGTCCCATGGTGCTTCAGATCAAGTCTTCTTAACCTAGGGTCCAAAGACCTGGGTTTTAAGAGTCAATGAAAGGGTCAATAGGAAAAAAAGAATTATAATTTTATTTTCATTAACCTGTAAGTGAAATTTAGCATTTTCTTCATTTATTTAAAAACATTACCTGAGAAGTGGGTCATTGACTTTACCAGAATAACAAAGCAGTTAATGATGTATCTATTTGTCATACTCAGAAATATCCCATGTTAAATCAGCAGGGCCTTAGAATCAAAAGAGAACTGAAGTTGGAGTACTGTAATAAAGGAAAGGAACCCTGGATCTGGTCTTGAGAGGCCTGAATTCAAATTTGAGCTCTGCCACTTAGTAGCCTTTGACCATGGGAAAGCTCATTAATTCTCTGGGCTTCAGTATTCTCATCTATAAAATTGGGACAATATTCTCACAACACCTGCCTCACAAACCTTCTGTGAAGAAAGCCTCTGGTAAGCCTTAAAGGGTTATATAAATATGAGCTGATTTAACCAGGGCAAGTTCTAAAGATTGATGGTATAGGTAACTGTCCACATGGTGGTGTCTCAGGGGGTCCTGAAATGCCTCCTGTGTCCTAATGTTACAAATGTCTCTTCTGCTCTCTAACTGATCCCTGAAATATGACCTTTTCTTTCATTCTATTAGCTTAAGGCTTTACTCTTAGTAAAAATGAAAATAGGCCTGGGACAGGGTCTACTTTGAGCTGTCACACATGGTTATGATTGAGTTTGAAGTCCTATTTTGGGGAAGGTAAGAGGGGAGAAAGAAAAACATAAAAATCCCTGGGATCCTGAGGAGAGCAAGGAAGTATCCTACAGCAAGAGAGAAAAGTGCATAAAGGAGAGGTTCAGACAACAAAGACAAATTTGCTCTAAATTATGACTACTACGATAGTCTTTTGGGACTATTTTGACCTGTTTAGCTCCAACTCTTTCAGTAGCAACTTTGACAGGAGTCATATATATGTCCATAGTCACAAGTTAAAGTTTTTATAATAAAAACACTTTTAAGTCCCCTCTTATTCATTCGTTCATGCCACATTCTGACAAGTTCTACCAAGAAAAAAAAAAGACTTTTGCAGTAGTTTGTGCCTCCAAAAGGGAGTCTGTGTCTATCACTCAAGACAGAGGTCTTGTCTCAAGCTTGCTGAGTTTGGAAAGGCCAGTGTAGGTGGGTTGGGTGAGGGTAGATGAATTTTTTTAACCAAAAAAGTAATCCTTAAAGGCAACCTACCAAACCATAAAGTGTTGCAATCTTAATCAATAGATAGAGAACTCACACCTATGAAACTAAATATCACTGAATTATTGAACTATAATGTTGTCCCTGTCTATACCAAATCTTTGGGACTTAAAGGAGGTTTTTACAATATATTATTGTTAATAATTAAAATGAATTAATAATAGCATTTCTATAGTACTTGAAAGTTTGCAAAGTGTTTCACAAATACTGGCTCATTTGATCCTCACAATGACCCTGGGAGGTAACCACTCTCATTATCCTTATTTTACAGATGTAGAAACTGAGGCAGATAGAGGTTGTGACTTGCCCTGGGCCATGGAGAGAGTAAGTGTTTGAGTTCTGGTTTGAAACCAAATCTTTCTTACTCCGAGGCCTATTCACTGTGTCACCTAGCTACCAAAAGACTCAGACAGGCCTATTGCACAAAAGTATTCATGCTGTCTCATTTAGTTCACAGAAAGGAAGATCCAAGGCTTAAAATGAAACATTCAGAAGCAAGGGAATAGGGGAACATCCCAAAAGGGAGAAAGAGATTTAAGGTTAAGGATTCTGCTGGGTCTCAATTGTTACAGATGATAGAGATAACCAGTTTCGGTCATCAGAGGGGCCAGTTACTGAATCCTCAGCTGTGGTGGCCTTTGGCGATGGAAGTGGAGAGGAATCATTATTAAACATTTAACAATCAGCTCTTTGAAAATACAAGATACACTTTTAAATTTAATCTATATTATTAACATTTTCTCCATCACTTTCTTATGTTTAAATAATCAACAAAATAGTAAATCAAACTCTGATTTGTACCATTTATCAATTTCCAAGTTGTAAATGCTCATACAAAACATTTAACATTCAATTCTTGTAAACTGGTACAATCTGATTCCAGCACATCCCTAACTATGCCTATCCTTTGTCATCTTGGTAATACTGATTTGCATGTATTTTATTATTAGTGATTTGGAGCAATGTTTTGCATGGTTGTTAATAACCAGAAATTATTCTGGCTCCAGCACACCCCTACCTTTAGGCCACAGTCAATATAAGAAAGATGTAAGTGTAGGAAGGTATTAAAGTTCCTTTACAACAGCCACCCTTGGATTTGGTACACTAAGCCCCTGACAACCTAGGACAACCTCCACACTACCATGAGACACTGGAGTAGGACTTTGGATCACCAACCTACCTGAAACTTACAAAGTCCTAGAGGCTTACTGAAGGGAGATGAATTACAGAATCCTAAGAAAGGAAACATGCATTTATTAAGTGTTTATTATGTGCCAGGCACTGTGCTAAGCATTTTACAAATATTATCTCATTTAATCCTCACAGCAACTCTGAAAAGTAGCTACTATTATGATCCCCTATTTTACCATTGAGGAAATTGAAGCAAGAAGAGGTTAAGTGACTTGCCCAAGGTCACACAGGTCCTAAATATCTGAGGCAAAATTTGAACTCAGGTCTTAAGATTTTAGATTTAAAATTGGAGGGGAGCTTCAAGGTCACCTAATACAACCCTCTCAATTAGTTGAGAAACTGAAGCATGAGGTCACCCACAAATATCAAGTGACAAGGTTGGGATTTAATTCCTGGTCCTCTGTCTCCAAATTCAGGCCTCTTTCCCCACCTACCACATTTCTCATCCATTGAAAAGACTCCAATCAGGCAGGTTTTCAGATATCTCATCTATTGTCAGAAGTCTCAAAAGAAAAAGAACAGCCCCAGAGACATCAGCAGGGCCCAAAATAGACCTAAGCATAAGAAGATTGTACATGTGCACTTGTTACCCTTGTACATACTGTATCAATATTTCAGTCCATAAAATAAAGAACAAAACAACAATAAAACTTTTATAACATTCAATTTCTTGACCAATTCCCTTGTACAAGTGAACTTTAGTTGCCCACATATCTAAAATGCTCCTTTTTTTTTAAAGAATAAGAGGCATCAACTCATTGATCTTTGTCATTCCAGATCTAAAACATTTCAAGTGACTCATTAGCTGCCCTCAGTCTCTGTATCTTTCCTGCAGCAATGGTGATTACAAAAGGTTCTATAGAAATAAAACTAACACACATTTCATAGAATCAAAAAATCTTAGCACTAGAAGGGACCTCAGAACTCATGTAGCCCCCATTTTACAGAAAACTGAAGTCCCCAGAAAAAATATCCAGTATGCAACAAGGCTGAGTTGAAGACAAGAAGCAGACTTCAAATAAAAATCAGCTTCTTCCTACCTGTGTGACCTTGGGCAAATCATTTTACATCTCTGCACCTTTGCTTCTGCTTTTACACAATGAGGCAGGGACAGAGGGAGGGTGTTAGGCTAAATGATTCCTAAGATTCCTGCCAACTCTATGGCTTGTGATGAAATGATTTTTTCAAACGATATTACTAATTATTGTCAGAGCCTGGATTCAAACAGGGCTTCTTTCTATTCTTTTCAACCCTATTAAATGAGGGAACCATAAAGTCCTAAAGCGCTTAAGTGCTCAATGCAGACTAACATCCCATTGTGTGTCCTTGATCTATATTTCTTTATACTCAAATTTCCAAGTATATAATAATAATAAATGTTTTCTGCAGCTTTGAACTATCAAATTGTTTTCAAAAAAGATATATTATTCTATGTCATAAATCTGAATCTTAATATTTATGTTACAGCTAATTTTCTGTCACACCCTGCTCAAATCTCATCCAAAATCTATGTTGCCTATTTTGGCAGTTTTTATTAAAACAAAGTCATTGTCCTACTCCTTTCAGGGCTCAAAATGTTGATCTATATCAGTGACAGTAACATATGTCCTTTAACAGTTGGTTTAAAAGTTTTTCTTTACACAAAGTACTTTTAATGCTTGTTTTAGCACCAAAGTCCTCCATATTAAAAGGCCTTTAAAAGAGAGAGTACATTGCATACTATTCCTGTTCTTAATTAAAAATCAGATGAGTTGAACCTTCTATACACCTCTCACAAAGAGAAAAAGAAAAAGTCAAACCAAAATAAATTAAACTACTTTTTACTTATGTGTAGCCTTTGGTAGATTTTTTTTTTCTAGTCAGTTAGCAGGGGAAAAAAAATCTTTACTCTGCCTTAGAATGCACCTTTTGTGTTCCTGCCCCTATCTTTCCTCATGGTATTCTGTGCTTCCAGAATGCCCTCTTTCACATCTTTGCTTCTTGAAAGGTCCAGGTCAAGGGCTAGCACCTAATATTCTAGTTATTTATGTGTATGTCATTTCGCCTACTATGTTATAAAGCCCCCTAAAGACAGAGGCTACATCTAATTCATATTTGTTACACCCATAGCACCTAGCACATTGCCTTGCATATGTTATGGTTCCTTAGTAAGTAAGTCTTGAGTGATATGATCAATGGCTTCAGACAGTCTCTGGGGAAGTAAAATGGAAGATGACAAAATAAAAAATGGAAACCAGAAAGCAGTGATGGGTTTGCACTGCCTCAAGTGCCTATGATTTCAAAAGCTTCAGATCCCCTAGGCAGCAATCTTCTTTATTTGCCATTTGGATTCTTATCATCTCCAACTCGAAAGCAATTTCACTCCCTCCTATAAACATTTGTTTAAATTTGTCAGTTAAGTGACATTTGGAGAATATGCTGTCAAGAATGCAGCATAGCATAGGATTATGAAGCATAGTTGGCTTATACATAGTTGGCTTGTGAACTTCTAAACTGCTAAAAGTTGTTGAGTATTAAGCAAAAAATAATGAACAGTGTTAAAGTTAACACAAATGATTTTAGTGGAAGAATAGTATGTGCATTTGAGACACATGGCAGATCCACAGAATCATTTCCAAGTCATAATCTATATCTCTAGTAAATATTAAACCAGACATCAAATAGTTCACAGGCTAGATTTCTGTGTACACTTCATCCATTCATTTTGATTCAGTGATTCAATGCTTTGGGAGTGTAGAGGGGAAGGGGAGAATTGAATTGATGCAATAAGTAGGCAAGATTAGCTAGAGTGATGTAAAAGAGCACTGATCTTGGAGTCAGATGATCTGGATTTTAGTCTCAACTCCATCACTTATTACCTATCAGAGTCATAAATAGGAATATTTTCTCCTGGGGCAAAAGTTATTGAGTTGAGAGAAGCAGTGGGAAAGGCAGCAAGCCATGACTATTGAAAAGAAATCAGAATAACTCTGGGTGTTGTCCATGGAGGGGGATGGTCTTATTCTTGCTTTAGTGGAGATTAAATAGAGAAAAGAAAGGTAGGCCACGATGGGGCTTTGAGGGGTTAGCCCATGATTGTTTGCACCATGTGGCAATGTCCAGGTGCAAAGGACCCCAAAGTAAGTCAGAGAGAGGTCGGTAACCTCGAGGAGGAAATGTGCAGTTTCAGAGGAAACAGCACATCTTCCAGATGTTAGTGCCCTGGTACAAAGCCGTATTCACCTCATACTGATAGTTATACCTCTACTCTCTACACTACCTTGGACAAATCACCAGGTTCCAAGAACCTGGTGTTCTTCTATAAATTGGGGATGAGATTTGCCCTATCTACAGCACAGGTTTTTGTTAGACAAAAATAACTAAACTACCAAAACCATATAATTTTTTAGCAGTTAACTGAGCCCTTATACATTGGTTCCATTAGCCTGCTTCCATTGATAGGATCGATATGAGAAAAAAACAAGACTATAGAAGAAATGCACGCAAGGTACTCAAAGAAATCTGAAGAGAAAGACACAGGTTTCAGCTAGGGGAATTCAGGAAAGACTTTATGGAGGAGGTGATACTTGAATTTGGTCACACTAAGGCAGAGATCTAGAGGAAGATCATTTCAGGCTTGTGGAGCCATGGGGAGGAATGCATAGGGATGTGCAAACATTTTGTCTAAATAGTGAGTTGGAAAAGAACTATTCACCCTTTGGAGTAAAAAATCATTTAGTTCACCAGAGCAGCAATTAAATAGCTAGCAACAAAGAATCTTGAACATACTTATTTACCTCTAAAAGGTGAAAAATTCATTCCCTTTGAGCTTATAGAGACATACAGCTCTTAATAAGTATTATTCATTGAGAGAAATCTAGGTGTTCACATTTGATTTAACTGTAACAACTTCTGAGTTGACTTTGTAGAGTCAAGAAGGATACTGTTAATAAAGCTGAGTCTCACGTAGGATAATTTGGGTTTGCCCTGAGCCAGATCCTCCACACCCTTTCTCTTATCTCCAAATCCAGTGGTATAATCCTTGTGTTCAAGATTCACTAATTATATAAAGGGCCCAGGAATGCTTTTGGAGATTTTCTCACTCTCCTCTCATTACTCCCATTCAGAAAACCTAGGGAAATCTCTGAAAGTGACCACACACACACATACACATGCATGTACGCACGCGCATATGCACTCATGCATACACACAATAATTAGACCCACTAACTACTTGTGAGTATTTTTGTCATTGTTGAGTAGTTTCAGTAGTGCCCAACTCTTAGTGACCCAATCTAGGGTTTTCTTAACATTTCCTTCTCCAGTTCATTTTACAGATGAGGAAACTGAGGCAAGCAGGGTTAAGCGACTTATCCAGGGTCACACAGCTAGTAAGTAGCTTAGGCCAGATTTGAACTCTAGTCCTCCTGACTCCAGACCCAGCACTCTAATCATTATGCCAACTAGCTGTACTTGTGATTATATGGTTCACAAAATTAAAGAAAGTTTTATTGACTGACAAACAAAAGAGAATCCACAGCTGAATTCTTTTTTTTTTCACAGCTCAACTCTTAGAAAAATAGGCAGACATCCTCCAACAAGTAACACTCTTCCAAAGAGCTATATACAACCTCAGTAACTTAGAGTCATAAAGAAGCAGGTTGTTCGCCAGCTGCTCTCAGCAGGTGCTGCCAGATAGAATTTCTCCTACTTAGTCAGCCGCTCTTTCTGTGGTTCTACATAGCTCCCCTGTTATGCCTAAGGTAGCACCATCCCCCCATTCACCCAGGCTCAAAATTTAGGCATCATCCTTAATTCCTCATTCTTTCTCAACCCCCGTATCCAATCTATTGCCAAGATCTGTTGATTTTGATATCTCTCACTTACCCTTCCCTTCTATTCTCTGACACCACCACCACCACCCTGTAATAGGCCTTCATCACTTAACTCCTGGACTCTAGCAATAAGCAGCTGGTTGATCTCCTTGCCTCAAGACTCTCCCTGCTCCAATCCATTCTCCACTCAGTTGTTAAATTGATCTTCCTAAAGCATAGGTCTAATTGTGTTCTCACCACCACCCCAATTCAATAGATTGCACTGGCTCCCTATCGCCTCCAGGATCAAATATAAAAACACCTCTGCTTGACATTCAAAGTCCTTCATAACCTGCCCCAACCCACCTTTCCAGTTTTCTTATACCTTACTCAATCCCATGTACTCTGCAGGACAATGACACTAGACCCCTCTTGTTCTCGGCACAAGACACTCCATCTCTCCACTCCAACATTTCATGCATTTTCACTGGCTGTGTCCCGTGCCTGGAAGACATCCCTCCTCATCTCTGCCCCCAGCTTCCTTTAAGTCTCATCTAAGATCCCACCTTCTACAGGAAGCCTTTCCTGACTCCTCCCCCTTAATTTTAGTGACTTCTCCCTGTTAATTACATCCCATTTATTTTGTATATAGCTTATTTGTACAAGTTGTTTGCAGGTTGTCTCTACCTTTAGGTTGTGAGTTCCTTGAGAGTAGAGACTTGCCTTTCTTATCTCCAGCACTTAGTACAGTGCCTGACTCTTTCTAAAGTTCCGCATAGCACTCAACAGGCAGGTTGGGCTTTGTTCTGTGAATGTTCCTCCTATAACTCTGCATGCCTTCCAGCAGGCAATATCAAATATGACTGCCTCTGTGTCAAGGCTTTTTCTACAGATCAGCATCTTCTATTCCTACAACTCCCCGGTTGGCATCAATAGGTATTCTAGGGTAATATGTTTTCCACAAAAATGTGGAAAATATATTATGCTTAATGGCACCATAGATAATTATTCAGTGCCAAGACTTATTAAATAATAACAATAATATATTAATATGACATAGCATCAAAATACTTACAGGAAAAGTTAAATTACAGGGAGATATAGAAATAAAACTATAATAGTGGGAAGAAGCTCAGTGAACTCTCTTTTAAATCTAGACAAATCTAACAACAAGTTAAATAAGAAATAAGTTCAGAAGCAATGGAATTTTAGAAAAGTTAAATATGATACATTTCTAGTAATTATTAAATGGGAATTGAAAATAGTATTCACATTCTTCAGCTTTGTACATCACCTTTACAAAAATTGACGATTAGTAGTGGATAGTGCTCTGGCCTTGGAGTCAGGAGGACCTGAGTTCAAATCCAGCCTTAGACACTTGACACTTACTAGCTGTGTGACCCTGAATAAGTCACTAACCCTGAATGCCTCACCAAAAAGCAAAAACAAAATTAGGGCATAAAACCTCACAAATGAGGGAAAATAGAAATATCAAAAACATCCTTTATCCATCACATAGCAAAAACAAAAAACAAAAAAAAACTTGTCTGCCCTAAAAAGATCCTTGAAAAGAGTAAAAAGAAATTGGAGACAAAATAATTTAATCCTAAAGAATTGGTTGGGTGAAGGAATAAATCATATAAACAAAAGATAATTTCATCAAAAAGAATGACAACAGCAAGATAACTACCAAAACTTTTAACGTGTAGAAAAAGCAGTCTTTAGGGACAAATTTTTATCTTTAAGTACTTTCATCAACAAAAAAGGAAAAATAATATGTCAATGAATTTGCCATGCAACTAAAAAAAAAAAGCAACAAGAAAAGCAACAAATAAAAAAACCTCAACTAAACACCAAATTAGAAATCTTGATAATCAAGAAGAGATTAATAAAAATGAAAGCAAAAGGGGCAGCTAGGTGGTACAGTGGATAGAGCACCAGCCTTGAAGTCAGGACAACCTGAATTCAAATCTGACCTCAGACCAAACACTTGACACTAGCTGTGTGACCCTGGGCAGGTCACTTAGTCACTTAACCCCAATCGCCTAAAACAAACAAAAAAAAAATGAAAGCAAAAAAGAAACCAACATTAAACTGATAAGTAAAACAAGGAGCTGTTATTAATTAACAAAATAAAAGGTTAATCTAATTTTTAAAAAAAGAGAGGGAAAAACCAAATCAACAGTATCAAAAATGAAAAAGAATAATTCACAATTTAAATAAAGGAAACTATTTTGCCCAATTATATGCCAACAAAACTAGAAGCTTTAATTAAATGGATGAATATTTTTTTTTAGGTAATTGGGGTTAAGTGGCTTGCCCAGGGTCACACAACTAGTAAGTGTCAAGTATTTGGTCTGAGGTCAGATTTGAACTCAAGTCCTTCTGACTTCAGGGCCGGTGCTCTATCCACTGCACCACCTAGCTGCCCCTAAATAGATGAATATTTAAAAGAATGCAAATAACAACATGAGTGCTACATTATAGGATATGAAGACAGAGACTTTCCTCCTGTAGTAATTATTTTTTTGAACTTTTGATGTCAAGTCAACTGGTATATTTTTAAGCATCTCCAATGTGTCTGGCACTGTGGAAAGCATTGGAGAAACAAAGAAAAGAAAATTAGAGTCCCTGAACTCAGTCATGGAAGACAACATGCAAATAGCTATGTATGACAAACAAAATATATACAGGATAAATTGGATATAATCTCAGATGTAAGGCACCAGCATGAAAGAGGGTCGGGAATGGCTTCTTGAAGAAGGTAGGATTTTTGCTGATACTTCAAGAAAGCCAGGAGGTGGAATGGAGGAGGGAGAAAGTTCCAGGTATAGGAGACAGCCAGTGAAAATGCTTAGAGTTGGGGAATGGATAAATAAGATAGATGTTCAAGGAACAAAGCACCAGTATCAGGGGATTGCAGAGAAAATGGCAGGGAGTAAGGTATAAGAAGACTGGACAAGTAGGATGGGGCCTTATGCAATTTTCATATTCATTTGCAATTTAATATTCTAATAGATCCATAACCTCATCAATGTGGGTTTTCTTTCATGGTATTAATTTATAGCTTTTGAACAGGGTCATTCATATTGCATGCTACAGTGAAAAGAGCACTAGACTTGGAGTCAGAAGAAACAGATTCTAGTCCCACCTTTAACACAAACTAAAGGTTAACTTCAGACAGGTCACTGACCCTCTTTGGGAGTCAGTTTCTTATTTCACAAAGTGAAAGGAGTTGGAGTAGAGGATTCATTTCAGCCAAAAATGTTTAAGCACTCACTGTCTCAGGCACTGTAATAGACACAAGAATACAAAGCCAGATATAACACAATTTTACTCTCAAACAGATCCAGTTTACTAGCAGGGCTAAGATATGTGCATGAATTAATATGACATAAGATAGAATATAATAAGGACAAAGGAGAAATCCAGTGCTCCAGAAAAATTTGAGGACATTTTTCAACTGAGAGAATTGGGAAAGATTTTATGTTTCTTTAAGGAAGAGAAGTTATTTCAATAGGCAGAGATGAGAGATGAATGTATTCCAGGAATGGGGCAGAGGCAGAAACATAGAGGGGAAAACTGAGGAAGGAACAGTCCATTATAACTGGAATGTAGAGGGTATGAGAGACAACTATATGGCAAAGAGGATAGATCACTGGACCTAAAGATAGGAAAACCTGAGTTCAAATCCTGCTTCAGATGCTTATGAAGCTTTTTGACCCAAAGTTTGGGTTATTTAACCTACCTGTGCCTCAGTTCCCTCATTCGTAAAATGAGGGGTTGGATCAATGGCCTGTACGTACCCTGACAGCTCTAAGTCTATGATCTTATTTGGGAGTAATTTGAAATAAGAAACCTTTAAAAATCCCTTCTGCCTGTATGATTCCTGAGATATTCCAGTCAATGGAAAAATAAAGAATAAATTTTGGTAAGCTAACACACTTATGAGGAATTCTACATAGTGTTTGAAATATGCTTCAAATCATTAAAAACCTAGGTTCATAGGTTATTCTTACTGTGTTACTTCTTCCTAAGTAAATTTATGTTTATATTGTAAAAATAAGGAAGGATATTTAAAGCAAAAAGGTAGTAATGGAATGGAAAGACCACTAGACTTGAAGTCAGTACACATGGGTTCTAATTCAAGCTCTGCCTTGCTGTCAAAGCTGTGTTACCTTGGACTGGACATTTTACCTTTCTGGGCCTCAGTTTACTCATCCATATGATGAAGAAATAATTTTTGAACCATCTTTCTCACAGGGTGATCATGAAAATTTAATGGAAAGTATATGTAAAGTTTTGTAAACCTTAAAGAGCTAACACTTTAATCAATCTAAGTTATTAAAATGAAAACACAATAATTTTAAGCTAGAAAAATAATATTTGATCTCTTAGCTTCCAAGCTACTAAAGCTAAAGAGATGTTCTTGATGATCTCATTCTAGAAAGTATAGACATAAAAGCTCAAGCATCTCTTCCTGTTCAAAAGGTAGAAACAGGATCTAACTAAATGGAATTTTCTTGATGACCGAGGATAAACTGGGTCACAGATAAAGCAGCCTTTCCATATCACCAAGTTAGTCTCTCAGACTACATGGTTCTAATAGGTTACTCCATCTAAGAGAAAAATGGACAGCCACGGTGGCAAGTCTTGAAAGCAATAATGCCTTGCAAAGTAACTATCCTTCTTCACCATGGCTACCCTGGCTGCTCTGCAATGCAAACTCCCCCTACAATCAATGATTGGAATATAGGAAACATATCCAATAAACCCATTGCCCCCTTTTCAGCAACCAGGCCAATTCCATATTCCATATTGGATGGCCAAGAAGTAGTGTTGATTACTTCAACCTTGCCACCCTTAAGAAGCAACAAGCTCAGTGAATTCATCCAATGACCCCTAAGTGTTTTCCTCATCAGCCTAGTCTATATTGTCATGACCCAAACATATTATAATAACTTAAATTATCCATTTTCTAGACTAATAAGTGAAGATATATCAAAAAATAAATCAGAAAACTGTTCCTATCAGGTAAATCTTTGGCTTTCAAACCATGTCTTTGGAGCAGAGTAAGAACAATCAATCATTTCTTAAACACCTACTGTGTTCCAGACATTGTGCTTGACTCTAGAGATAAAAAGGAAAGAAGAAAGGAAACAAATGCTCATATATGTGCCAGGCACTGGGTAATATGGTAGTAATGTAGTAATTATTTTTTTAAACTTTTGATGTCAAGTCAGCTGGCATATTTTTAAGCATCTCCTGTGTGTCAGGCACTGTGGAAAGCACTGGAGAAACAAAGAAAAGAAAAATAGAATCTCTGAACTCAGTCATGGAAGACAACATGCAAACAGCTATGTATGACAAACAAAATATATACAGGATAAATTGGATATAATCTCAGATGCAAGGCACCAGCATGAAAGAGGGTCAGGAATGGCTTCTTGAAGAAGGTAGGATTTTTGCTGAGACTTCAAGAAATATTATGTCATTTGATCCCCATGACAACCCTGGGAGATAGATGTTATTTTTATTCTCCATTTTACATTTGAGGACACTGAGGCAAACAGCAGTTAATTGATTTGCCGAGAATCACACAGCTAGTATCTGAGGCCAAATTAGAACTCAGATCCTCCTGACTTAAGGGCTAATGCTCTATCCACTGCACCACCTAGCTGCTCCACAAATATAACTTTTTAATAAATGCAAGAAAATCCCATAATCTGTAGTACATAGTTCTATATTATGCAGTTAAGTGTCATTCACTTTTTTAAAGGATCTTAGTCTTTGGTAGATAGCGATTGAATTCAATATGGTTCAAAAGACATCCTTCAAAATATGGACAGGTGAACTAACTCAATGGACAACCTAATGAGCTAAATCAGGATGAACCTTCCACTAACTAGCTGTGTGGCTGTGGGCAAGCAATATCTTTGCCATTTGGGACCTCAGTTTTTCTTCTATAAAATGAGAGGGCTGGAATAGATGGTCTAAAAGTTTTCTTTGTGTGAGTCTTATTCAGTCTGGATTTGGCAGATACGGAAAGAAGAGAGGCCTTCAATGGAAAGTTATTTGTATTTAGCCAGGGTTCAATCATAGAAGGCCTACATTAAAAAAGAGCCAAAGGTTTTCTCATAGAAAAGATGTCTCTAGATCTCACAGAAAGACACCAGCATGCAGAAATCCTTCCTCACAGAACAAATTTTCTTAAACGGGGGTCCATGGATCACCTCCCCCTGATGTGTACATAGGAGGGATACAAATTTGAATGGGAAAAAATTAATCTTCCTTTTTCATACACCCCAAAAAAAAACATCCTTGAAGCATATACTCTGTTCATCATTCAAAGTGGTGGGGGTAAAAATATGAAACGAGACACAGTTTCTGTGCACAAGGACTTCCCAATGTAGTCAGTGTGCTAAATATAGGGGTAACTAATATATTATGCTCAGTCAAAAGGCAATTATACAGGGCCTCCCTGGTCCCCTGCACTGGGCTCAGCACCAGATAAAAAAGTGAATAATAAATATAAATGAATGAATAAAATAAATAATAAATGAATAATAATATGATAATTTATAATAATATGATAATAATAATAAATTAATAAAATGAATTAAAAAACAAATAAGAAAGTGAAACAGATGCTTTATGTTGCAAACTCTATACCACAAGCAGTAACTTTGAGCGCCTACCCTCAAGAAGCTTATGTTCTATTTGAGAGAACACAAAATGTTTACAGAATATGTTACCAAAAAAAATTAAAACATTCTGTAAGCAATGGGACAGGGGAGGGATAGGTACCAACAATTGGAAGACTCATCAGGGCCTCTTGAAGGACATGGAACTTGAGCTGAACCTTGATGGGAATGAGTAGTTTGAAGAAGCAGAGGAAAGAAAGAAGAATATTCCAGGCACTGGAGACAGCTTGTGTGCAAAGGCACACAGATTGTGGGCCAGATTGTGAAGGGCTTCAAATGCCAAAAAAAGAGGGGTTTGATTTTTAAGTGTAGTGTGCACAATGTACAGGAGAGAAAACCAAAGATGGAGAGGTTGTTTTTAGTTAATGGGATTTTGGAAACCTTCACAATGGCACCTGAACTGGACCCGAAATTCAAAGCAATTTAATAAGAACTTTTATAAGGCAGGGTGGATAGAGTGCTGTCTTCACTGTATAGGCTTGAGTCTGAATCTCCCTCTGACACATACTGGCTGTGGGACCTTGGGCAGGTCACTACTTAATCTCTCAACACCACCCTCATCCATACCCGCTTGACAACTCTGGAATACTCCAAGGTGAAGAGCCCTGAAAATTCATATTGGTAGAAGAATTTCCTCACAAAAGCTTCCTATACCTATGAAATTAAGCATCCAGTAAAAAACAGTATCTCAATAGGCAAAAATATACAGGAAAGAGATCATTTATAGAATATTCTTGTGAATAGTAACACAATTTTCAAACACAGGGCCTCAGGGTAGACATTTAATTTTCAAAACTTGTCTAGGGGACATAAATATCTTGTCCTAGCTCTGCTTGTGGTAGAGAATGAGAGAATATAAAGCTTTCCTACATTTAAAAAATATTCATAATAAAAGCCACAAAAACAATGAATAGAGTAGAAACAGAGCCCTGGGCCTGAAGTCAGGAAGACCTGAGTTCAAATCCAGCCTCAGACACTTACTAGTTTTGCAACTCTGGGCAAGTCATTTAACCTCCATTTACTTCAGTTTCCTCAATTGTAAAATGGAGATAGTAATAGCAACTACCTCACAGAGTTGTTGTGAGGATTAATGGAAGATGGGGGAAAAAAACACAATCATAGAATGTCATACTTGGAAAGGACCTCAGAAAGAATATACTATCTGCTTCCTGAATACCTCTAAGCTACACTGTTATAGGAAAGAGCCTGGTTAGACTAGTCTGGAACCATGTGTGGTCCTATCACTATAACTAGCTCAGGTCATTTTTCTATTTCCTTTCCACTACCCAATGGTAGGGACTATATACATGGGGGGAGGGGAGGAGTCTATTCCATTTCTGGACAAATCCAATTGCAAGAAATATTTTTCTCATGTTGAGCTGCAATCTACTTCCTTATAACTGTTCCTGATATCTACTTTGTATATATTTTGCATTTATTTATGTGTGTACCTATTGTTTCCCCCATAGAATATAAGTTCCGTGAGGATAAGAACTGTTGCATTTTTGTCTTTGAAGCCCCAGCACCTTGCATGGTGTTTGGAACATTGTAGTCACTTAAAAGGTGTTTGTGGATTAAGTATTCCTGGTTCTCTACCACCAAGCCGAGCAAGTCTAATACCTTCTCCATGTAACTCTAGTTGAAATATTTGAAGAGAGTTATAAAGTCCCCCTAAAATTTGGCTTCTCCAGACAAAGTAGACATTTCTACTTCCGCAAGCTAATATTCATACAGCATATCTACACGATCACATACTTTTTATTTGTTTCTCAAAAATGACTGAAGAGGAGAGAAACCAACTCAGGAGAGACTCGTTACTACAAAATAGCATCATCACCAATATAATAATAATAATAAATAACAGACAACCTTTATATTGCATTTTGGAGTAGCTAGGTGGTGCAGTGGACAGAGTGCTGGGCCTGGAGTCGGGAAAACCTGATTTCAAATCCAGACTTAAACACTTACTAGCTTTGTGGCCCTGGGCAAGTCACTTAACCCTAATTGTCTCAGTTTCCTCATCTGTAAAATGAGGAGTGGCAAACCACTCTAGTATCTTTGCCAAGAAAACTACAAATGGGGTCACAAAGAATTATTGAAACATCTGAGCAACAACAAAATACAACATCTTGGAATCACAGATATAGAGTTAGAAGCCATCTGATACCTCTGTTTTGTGGAAGCNCCAAATGGGGTCACAAAGAATTATTGAAACATCTGAGCAACAACAAAATATAACATCTTGGAATCACAGATATAGAGTTAGAAGCCATCTGATACCTCTGTTTTGTGGAAGCTGGGCTCAAGGCCTATCTTATTTTGTTGTGCTTTTAGAGAGCTTGCCTTTATAGCAAATGATTATCAATATCCTAGACGTTGCTACCCACACAGTACAATGAGAAAAAAAATTATTTCATTGTAAATGTGTCCATGTTGAGGCAGAGCAGTGGAAACATCTGCTGAACTTGCTGTAATCAATTATCCATTAATATTTTACCTTTCCCAGAATATTCCAAAAACCCCTGCTTAGCCACCTGAGCCTCATTGGCTCTCCTTGTCTTAATGATCCTCATCAATCTCCTAGCTTTGTACCTGTCCCTCCCAGCTCATTTTGTACCACCCTCCTTTGATTTGTCTGAATTCTCAAATATTATAAATTATTTAGCTATATTGAGCTTAAACGGTTTGGAAATGGGACCATAATAGCTTTTGTTATAAAAAGTCATAAAATGCCTCTAATTAAACTGAAATCTCAACACTCTGGATAAGTTCTCTAACACCTTCATTTTTGCATATGAGGCTCAGAAGGGTTGAATGATTTAGCTGGGGTCATACAGATGATAAATGGCAGAACCAGGATTCACACTCTGGTTTTATGAACTCCGATCTTGTGACTCCAAATTAAAGCTCTTTCTATTTTGCCCTGCTGCTTTATAGAGGTTGTCTCATCTGATCCTCACAACAACTCTATGAGGTAGATAGTGTAGGTATTATGAAGTCCAAGTAGGAGATTCACCTTTGCAGTAACTGGAGGAGATCCAAAAAGCAAACTATATGAGGTTCAGTCCTAAGCTATCTTCTGAATTCTCACTCTAAGATCAATCACCAGTATCTGGGGAAATAAACTAACCTAAAGGAGACAGCGATCCAAACTATTATTCCTTTTTCTGGAAGTTCTGTCATGAGCTCATCAATAGCTCAACAGCAATTGCACCAACTGAGGAGCCAAGGGGAAATGAACAAAGCAGAGAACAGGCCTGCTGAGATCAGCCTCATCCTCTTCACTACCAGCTGAAAAGACATTCTCAAAGGAATCATGGACATACTCTCCTCAGTCTTCCCAAAGTACTCGTAAGACTGGAACTAAGGAACGCAGCTCTGTGTGTCTGTGTTGCAGCTTTTCAACTCGACTGATGCTGGGCTTCTGTCTGTAAGCTCTCATAGCCATTTCAGAGAAGTACACGTACTTTAAACATAGGTATTTTGTTTTACAGAGAGGAAAGGTGGTTCTCCCCTTCCTCCTTCCCTCTTGTTGCTAATGGATATCTCTAGAGATACCTGGTGACACTTTTCTTTCTGATGCATCCTCATATGGTATTCATGAAGGTATCTTAATAAGCAAGTGACTCAAGTCTGGAAAATGAGACATAGCCCTAGTCTCATTTGATGCAATTTAAACAGGAGATTCCTTGCCATCTTTCAAACTGCTTTGTTTCACAAAATCATAAGTCAGCAACATTTAGAAATTTTATTTGTCTTTTTCATCCCACTTTTGTTTTCTTTGCTATTCCCTAGGAATTTATGTGTTCAGCATCAGTCTCCTAAGCTTATCAGTCCTCAAAAAACAGATCTTGTCTGAAACTAAGTGATCCTACCTCATCATAACTTTCTTTAGCTGGTAAAAATATTTTATTAAGCTGGTGTAACATAAAGAGTACTAAATTAGGTATAAGAAGATCTGGGTTTAAATCCTGACCAACTCAGTTACTACTTTTGTGACCTTTAGGCAGGAAGCCACCTATATGGACCTCAGTTTCCTCATCTGTAAAAGGAGGGACTAGGACTAGATGAATGTTAAGAACATCATTTTTTTTCCTACTGATAGACTATTCTGCAGGGGGCATGAGGCACTGTGAAGATGAACAGCAACAGATAATTACCCAGCAGATTACTATTATTCCAGCAATCACAGAGTTCATGAATTCAAACGCTCTATAGAAATGTTGTACCATAGGCAGTTACTCTCCTCAGACTGGTTTAGCTCTGCAATATCTTTACATTGTGTCTTTATGCATTATGTTGAAAATTATTTTTTTCTTACTATAAAACTCTGGAGAATGTATGCCTGCAGTAGGCATGCATCTTATCAATGAGCAAGGAGTTCCTAAAGCTCAGAGATGCAAAAAATCGAAAGTGTTACCACTGTGATTAAAGGCTTTATCTGGAGGCATTTTTCATTGACTACTTGTAAATCCATCAACCATCTCTAGATTCATTTTTAAATTGTGTTGCCTTGGGCTTATTTTGTTTCTACATCTTAATATCATCTAACCTGAATCAGTTATTAGGAAATAAAGGAAATGTGGTTGTGAGTTAGGAAAGTGAAAGCAGTAAAGAGGTTTTATAATTAAGTTTAGACCATTTAGTCAAACTATAGTAGAGTTTTGGTTCCAGGGCTAGTAATGGAGAACATTTGTTTCAGGTTTTTTTTTGTTTCAGGGTTAGGTTTATATAATAGCAGTTCTGGGCTCTTGTGGACCTGGTTCAATCTCCAGGGTTACTCAGTAGTAAAAGTCTTTCTTTGACTCAGTGTCTAACCTGAGGATATCAGATTTTCAATTTTTCTGTTCTCTCCCATAAATATTTAGTTCTCCTGGAAGCACAAAGCTATAACATAGTATAACACCCTCACAAAGACCCTGGGAGTTATATTTCTACTTACTTTAGGAATAGAGAAAGTTTACACAAGAATTTATACAAGATCAGAACTTGAGAAGTTTTCTCCCTGTACAACGGGAATTTTTAGGAGAGGGAGAGGGAGGAAGAGAGAGAGAGAGAAAGAGGGAGAGAGAGAGAGAGAGAGAGAGAGAG
>NW_020955033.1:1646184-1648250 GCF_900497805.2 Vombatus ursinus | reverse complement strand
GATGATGATGACGATAATGATGATGATGAAGAGAGGAGAGAAGAGAAGAGGAGAGGAGAAGAGAAGAGAAAAGAAAGAGCAGAGAAGAGGAGACAGAGAAAGAGCAGATAGAGAGAGAAAGAAAGATGGAAGTCTTTCCAACATACACACACATATATTATGGAGAAACCACAAAATCCACTGCAATGATATCCATCAAAATCACTTATCTAGCCTAAAATAATTCATCTTTTCTCAGTGTGCCCTCAGTTGAAGCTATTGTCTGAGTCATTCAGCTCCAGCAGGAAAACTGTTGGCAGCCCATCAAGACCAAAATGTGCCATAACCTTGTATTTAAGCTATTCAGGTTCATTAATGACAACATTTTCTCATTCGTAGTACTTCTTTATAAGATATTGATCAAAATACTTCACAGCCCTTCATGTTTTATGACAGCAATGCTCCTGCTGAAGAAACTAACGGACAGAGCCACCCTTAAACCTATGTCTTATCACATGAGGCCAGATCTATGCAACAGTGATTAGGTGTGTGATTCAATCAGCTCAACCTATGTTTGTTTGTTTGTTTCTTTGTTTTTTTAATGTCTCCTTTGTGCCCAACACTGCGTTAGGAGATTACAAAGGAAAAAAAGACATGGTCCCTGACTTCAAGAAGCCTACAAAATCAGATTCATCTCTGACTCTTTCCAATTTCTCATGAAGTCCTGTTGTTTCCTTCCTTGGAAATGTCTCTCTTGTCCTCCCATCACCTCCATTCCCATTACTACCACCATGGTCCAAGTCCTCAATCCTTCACCCCTGGCGTTCCACAACAAAATGACTCCCTGCCTACAGCTTCCAATCTGTCTTACATATTGCATTGTGATTCATTATGCCTAATCATTGTGAGAAAACGCCCACTTTCTGATCTCAGAAAGAAATCAGCAATGCTTCTTCGAGGAGAAAACCACAGAGGGACTGAAATTACTTATGTTTCTATGTGAATGTGTGTCTCTGGGAAAGGGTCAGCTATCAATGTTGAAATATAGGTGTGCAAGCTCCTTGAAGTAAAACCAAGATGTCAGAAGAGAGGCAGCCACCCAGCTAAAGTATTCCAACATTCCCCTCCAAACAATTTTAAAATAACACTTCAAATCAAATTTTAGAGCAGCAGAGCCAACAAAAAGTGAGAGTGAGACATTTTTTCCAGCCTAAGACAATTTAGGAGGTTGATAGGAGAGGTCTATTGCACCAGCATGAGCAGCAGCACCAATGGCAAGCCCTGAAGGCAGCAGCAACAAGCACCTACAGAAACAACAGCTTTAGGAGCTCACAGTCCAGAGATGGTGAGGAGGTCTGACAACTGGTCAAAAAGAAATTACAGGGAACCCTTTGCTGGCATTGGGTACAGCTGGCACAAAATGGCAATTTTATTGTCCACAAGTAGTTCTGGGTCACAGTTTCCAGTTAGAGAGGAGAAAGTGTGGTCAATTAGAAAGGAGAAGGAGCCCTAGTCCAAGGCAGGGAGAAGCAATGACCCTTGTGGCTAGAGGAGATCAGGTGCCCTTCCTAGATAAAGACCATAGCAAGAGAGCAAGAGAACAGTGACCACACCTCCCCCAGATCACATCACCTTGGAAGCACCAAAAGCTTGTAGAACCTCACAACCAGATCTGAAAATAGAAGCACAAAAAAGCCTAATGTTTGGGACAATGCCTCCCTGCCCCCAAGTGAGCTGAGACCAACATTAATATAAAGTTCAAAGTCAAGATATAGACTGGAAAAATGAGCAAACAAACAAAAAAAAAGAACTTGGCCATGAAAAGCTACCACAGTGACAAGGAAGACCAACACACAAACTTAGAAGGCAATGTGAAAATAGCTACACCAAAGCCTCAAAGAAAAATACTGATTGGACCCAAGCCCAAAAAGAATTCCTGGAAGAGTTAAAGAAAGAGATAAGAATGGTAGAAGGAAAATTGAGGAAAGAAATGAGAGGGAATCAAGAAAATTATGAAAGAGAATTAACTACTTAGTAAAAGAGGCCCAAAAAAATACTGAAGAAAATAGCATTGTAAAAAAAAAAAA
>NW_020955033.1:1645841-1646141 GCF_900497805.2 Vombatus ursinus | reverse complement strand
CAGAATTGACCTAATGGTAAAAGGGTCACAAAAATTTGCTGAAGAACAGAACTCCTTAAATAGCAGAGCAGGCCAAATGGAAAAAAAAAGGATGATAAAAAAAAACATTTTAAAATTCCTTAAAAATTAGAATTGAGCAAGTGGAAGATAATAACTTTNGTAAAAGGGGCACAAAAATTTGCTGAAGAACAGAACTCCTTAAATAGCAGAGCAGGCCAAATGGGAAAAAAAAGGATGATAAAAAAAACATTTTAAAATTCCTTAAAAATTAGAATTGAGCAAGTGGAAGATAATAACTTT
>NW_020955033.1:1644695-1645711 GCF_900497805.2 Vombatus ursinus | reverse complement strand
ATGAGACATCAAGAAACAATCAAAGTCAAAAGAATGAAAAAATAGAAGAAAATGTGAAATATCTCTTTGGAAAAACTACTGACCTGGAAAATAGATCAAGGAGAGATAATTTAAGAATTACTGGACTAACTGAAAGCCATGATCAAAAAAAGAGCCTAAGACATCGTATTTCAAGAAATTAGCAAGGAAAACTGCCCTAACATTCTAGATCCAAAGGGTAAAACAAAAATGGAAAGAATCCACTGATCTCTTACTGAAAAAGCAAAATTAAAGCTCCCAGAAACATTATGGCCAAATTCCAGAGCTCCTATGTCAAAGAGAAAATTTTGTAAGCAGGAAGGAAAAAAGGAACAATTTAAATCTCATGGAGTCAGGTTCACACAAAATTTAGCATCAGGGAATAATGAAATAGAAGGCAGATTAAGGGAGGCAGTGGTCAGATGCAAAACAGACTTTTGAGGAGGGATAGGATAAAAAGAGAATGAGAAGGATAAATAGAGGAAAATAGGATGGAAGGAAATCACAATTAGTAAGCATTACTGTGAATGTGAATGGGATGAGCTCACCCATTAAGTGAAAGCAGATAGCAGAATGGATTAGAAACCAGAATCTAATAATATTTGAAAGAAACACACAAGAGTTAAAATAAGGAGATGGAGAAGAATCTTGATGCTTCAGCTAAAGTAAAAAAGGCAGGGATAGCAATTATGGTCTCAGACAAAGCAAAAGCAAAAACAGATCTAATTAAAAGAAATAATCAGGGAAACCATATTTTGTTAAAAAGGACCATATAAAATTAAGTAATATCAAAAAAATGTATAGTAAGTTTCTCTGATAAAAGCCTTTTTTCTCAAATATAAAGGGAACTAAGTCCAATTTATAAAAAATAAGAGTCATTCTTCAATTGATAAATTGTTAAGGGATATGAACAGGCAGTTTTCAGAAGATATCAGAGCTGGGGGCAGGTAGGTGGCTCAGTGGATAGAGCACCAGCCCTGAAGTCAGGAGGACCTGAG
>NW_020955033.1:1639862-1644547 GCF_900497805.2 Vombatus ursinus | reverse complement strand
AGCTGGGAGGAATGAGGGAAAATAGTTACACTAATTAACAGTTGATGGAGTTGTAAACTGTTCCAACCATACTAGAGGACAATTTTGATCTATGCCTTAAGGGCTATAAAACTCTGCACACCCTTTAACCCAGAAATACCACTACAAGGTCTGTATCCCAAAGAGATCAAAGAAAAGAGAAAAGGACCTATATGTTCAAAAATATTTATAGCTGCTCTTTTTATGGTGGCAAAAAAAACTGGAAAGAGAGAGAATGTCCATCAATTGGGAAATGGCTGACCATGTATATAATTGTGATGGAATACTTTTGCGTTATATGAAATGATAAACAGGATGGCTTCATAAAAACCTGGGAAGATTTATATGAACTCATGCAAAGTGAAGTGAGCAGAACCAGGAGACCATTGTACACAGTAACAACAATATTGTAATAATGATCAACTGTGAAAGACTTAGCTACACTGATCAATACAATGATTCAAGAAATTTCCAAACGACTTAAAATGAAAAAATGCTATCCACCTCCAGAGAAAGAACTGATGAACTGTGAGTGCAAATTGAAGTACAGTTTTCTCACTTTTATTAATTTTCTTACCTTTTTTGGCTAATTTGGAAATCTGTTTGGCATGATTTTACATGTATAGTTGATGTCACATTGCTTGATTTCTCAAGAGATGAGGAAGGGTCAGGAGGGAGGGAAAGAATTTAAAACTCAAACTTTAAAAAAAATTAAAAAGAAATAATTTTTAAAAGAAATATACTAAAATAGATAGAAACTTAAGTGTGGAACTGCAGGTCCTCTTTGTCCCAATCCAGAAACTATTGTGAGGTCAAATACTAACTTTTAGAAAGCTGCAGATACCTGTGTAATGTGAACAGAGAGACAAGTCGTCTCTGGGACGAGAGACAGAAAAAGACCAATACACAAAAGTAACTCAAGTAACCTTGTAATGGGGCCAGAGTAACAGCAGGAAGGATTGGAGTGAAGTAAAAAAACAAGATATTAGTAAGCATTGAAAAGAAGTATAACAAAAGTGGTCTTTGTACAACCAGCAGCACCAATTGGGATAATGAAAAGACCAGTTATATGTTACATTTAAAGTAATTCTCATTCTCTCCCTTCTGTACTGCACTTAGGAAACTGCTTGTGACCTCTAAATTTTAAGAATGAGAAATAAAAGTCAAATTCTTAAAGAAAAGAAGAGATTTGGGGCAAGAAGAAGGGGAGGAAGGGAGAGAGGGAAGAAGCTAGAAAAGAGCTGCATTAGCTTAAGCCCAAGAGAAAAATATAAAAACAGACATTCTTAGTGAAATTTAAAGTTTGCAAAGCTCTTTCCATACATTACATTCACTCGAACCACAGAACAACTTGATAAAGTAGACACCACAAGAATTATTATCTGCATTTTACAAATGAAACTAAGGCCTTCCTAGAAAAATTAAGTACCTGGCCAATGGTTACATAGCTAGTAAGAATGAGAGGTTGGATTTAAACCCAGTGCTTCCTGACTACGAGATCAATACCCTAAACACTACACCACATGCAAAGGTGATGGATAATGATTGTAAAGACAATCCAAAGGTATACAAGACATTGAGCAGTCTAGTGAATGCTTGTTCAAATAATGTGAAATGATGGATCAGACCTTAGACACAGTCACTATGCAAACTATTCTAAAGAGAGTCATGGAAAACAGTAACACAGGGGCAACTTGAAAAAAAAAAAAGACCCGGATGGAGAGTTTGGCTTTAAGGAATGACAGTTCCTACATCTTCTGGCAGAAATATCATTCCTCTTTGTGCTAGCCTTCTGGAACCTACTCCTCCTCCTAAAGCAAACATTTATACAAAATTATAAGTTAACTCCATGACCAGACCATGCAAACCACTCAACTGTGCACACCTAGCTGACTGATTTGAAACACCTCAGTACCCAAATGCTCCCACCCCAGGCAGAGAACGAGTGTTATCACAGTCAAGAAGGCTGTTGATCAATTGGTCTGTGGAGCAGCAAGGCGTCAGCCCTTTCTGATAAGCACTTGTTCCACCCTCTGCTCTCCTCTGAGGCTGCTTGTAGGCAGACCACAAAAGCAGAGCTAGCTGAGGATTCTGAGCCATTGATGGCATGGTGCTGTTATCGAGAGAGAGAGAGATCCAGCATCTCTGTGTGGAAGATAAAGCAACATTTGGGGCATCTAATTACCTGCATGGCTTTCCCTGTGTATCTTTCTTTATGTGGGAAGAATCTGATCTGTCAACTACACTAAGTGGTTAGAAGTTTTAAGGCACAGTACATACCAAAGGGTTTGGCTAGTAGACAGCGTGCCATAAGACCAGTGATGGCTGAAAACTTGACATCCTCTGAATATTTTTCTATTGCCTCAGGTATTTGCCTGCAACAGAGATAATAAAAGCCTAGCAGTCACAGGTTAAGGGACCCTTAAAGAGTACAAGAAAGTAAGTACCTCTGGCTTCCTTCCTACAATAGCTAACATTTATATGGCACTTTAAGGTTTGGAAAATTCTTTGCAAATATCTCATTTTGTCCTCCCAAAAACCCTGGGAAGTAGGTGTTATTATTATCATCCCCATTTTACAGATGAGGAAACTAAGGCAGACAAAGATTAACTGACTTGCCCAGGATCACACAGCTGTTAAGATACTGAGAGGCTGGATTTAAACTCAGGTCTTCTGGACTCCAGGGCCAATGTTCTATCAATTATGCTACCTAGTCCCTAAGCAAGAATTGCAAAGGCTCATTCTATATGGAATAGATAACAGAGACCCTTTTTTCAGGGTATTTAGAAGGAAATCCTGAGTTTTTCCTCCTTCTTACAAAAGATATACATTATCAGTCAGAGTACATGTCCACAGAACTGTGAATTCACATAGTAATTTATGCTATAGCTTCCCCTATGGAATGTGTCCACCCCACTGATACTCATAGGTTTGGGTCACCAGGAAGGTCAGTTCTCCAAGATTTAAAGCACTTTGTGGATCTAGCCTCCTAAAACTATACTTCATAAGCCCCCTCCTCCAAGAATTTACCATCAATTTACCATAATTATCTCAAATCAAAGACATGATGAGTCATGCCAACATTTTCCTCAGACTTGAAGCACTCTCTCCCTCAATATACACAAAGTCAGTGGGAATGGGGACACACACAAGACACACTAAGGGAGAAGCACACACATAAGGTATACATGTAACTGAGGTAATTTATGCCTCTAGCAGGGAAGGGCCCTGTGTTTTTCTTTTCTCTTCTCACAGTATCCTCACTGTTCCCCCTGGGCTCAACATCTTTAATGAGTAGGTCCTTCCAAAGGGGTCTCTGGGCCTGTTCTTCTCCTTAGCTGCACTTTCTAGGCCTGGTCCCTGAAAGGCAAGGCATTTCCTATGGCTGTATGCTTCTGCTGCAAAACAGAAGGAGGGAAAGAGAGAAAATTAATTGTCCTCCCCACCTGCTCTATAACCTAAGAGGTGCAAGGGAAATGGTGAAAAATGACTCCTCAATACTGAGTCCTTTCTTCAGAGCTGTATCCCTTCTCAATGACCAGAACTCCCTTCTCGATTGACTCCAGAACCAACCACCTTGTCTTTACCATTAGTCATTTCCTGTGTGGTATGCTTACTTTCACTCAGTTACTAGGCCCTTCACTCCTCTCAAGTTGATTAAAGAACTTCTTTACAAAGAAGCCACTCAGGTTGTGAACAATTCAAAATTTCATACCCTTACAAGACTTAATGGGCTGACCTAAGTTTTGTAAACTTTGCCATCTCTAAATTGAATAGTAGCTCAAAGTATGAAAGGAACTATCTGAAATTGCCTTATAAACACCATCTCAAAGTATTTTTCTACTTAATTTCAGCTTTGTTTTGATGTATTATTTCAATATATTGAAGTAGGCAGGGAAACACCGACTCACAAGGGAGTGGCTGTAGCAGCAAAAAAAAAAAACCTTTTAATCTTCTAAAACACTATTAATTCTGTTTGGAAACTTGAGGGAACTGATTGGTGCTAATTAACACTGTAGACATTGCATACTCCGCAAATCTCTGTCTTTATCAAATATTACTATGCAAATGAATGTGACCATGGCTTGGACTTGGTCAAGAAAATAAAGAAGGAAAGAAGAGGGTCTTAAGAGGAAAGTCCTAAGGATAAACAGAATAAGTTTATTAACCCTAAAATACAGTGTAATGTAACACCTTCTCACTGTTTGCCCAGCACACCCAGATATTTCTAGCAGAGAAGAATTGTCTGGGGACTGTGACAGGAAGTAAGCTATGGTACATATGCCATAGCTTTGGCAAGCAGATGTGCCATTCAAGATCACTGTGGGAGAGATGCTACGACAAGGGCAGAAGCAAGCTTCTCTTTCCTGAGACTGGTAGCTGAATCCTCTCAACCTACTCCATGATGGGTTAGTTGAGCCAAAAGAGGTCAGAGGTATATTCTAAGAGGAGCAAGGGAAATCATGAAAAATGAGTCCTAGACTCCAAGTCCTTTCTTTAGAGCTATCTCTCTTCTCAACAGCAAGAACTTCCATCTCAATTAACAATGACAAGATAGGCAGGGCTGAGTTGCACCCCTAGGATGAACCAACATCCTGAGCCCACCTGAATCCTAAGTTCATTATTGTAGGAGACCTAGATCCTGTTTTCTTCTTTAACATTGGCAC
>NW_020955033.1:1639602-1639831 GCF_900497805.2 Vombatus ursinus | reverse complement strand
TTACTAGCTGGTTCAAATGGAAGTAAGTAATATATACTGTGTGAACTGTGTTATTATATTCTTTTACCTACTCAAAGGAAGACTCAAACTTCCACTAGCCCCTTGATTAAGAGGNATACTAGCTGGTTCAAATGGAAGTAAGTAATATATACTGTGTGAACTGTGTTGTTATATTCTTTTACCTACTCAAAGGAAGACTCAAACTTCCACTAGCCCCTTGATTAAGAGG
>NW_020955033.1:1631900-1639562 GCF_900497805.2 Vombatus ursinus | reverse complement strand
GATCCTATATCTAGAAATGAAGTGGTGTGGTGACACAGTTCTGGGCTGTAGGAATGATGGACTCACAGTCAATTGGTAGATATTGCTTTTACTATGGACTATGTGCTAGCTATTTTGTACTATTTATTTATTTGCACTTCTATCCTAAGTAAAAACTAACTATATTCAGCATTCAAGTCTGTATGAAAAACAACTCCATTATGCCAAGGTCACATGACTTGCCCCAGCCCTTAATGAAATATAGCATGTTCAAAAGAGAGAGAAGCGATGTTTCACCAGCAGAGTGGGGATTACAGCTGATTCTGATTAGGCAGCTATACAAATGCATACGCCCTTGACAGTGATTTAGAGTTGCCCTGGAGAGCAAGACGGAGCTAATAGATAGGAAATCTGAGGCACATGGGTTTAAGTGACGTGACCAGAGTCACACAGCTAGTAAGTGTCTGAAGATGAGTCTTCCTGACTACAAGTCAAGTATTCTATGCTCTACGGTACCACTAGCTGCCCTGGATAACTCTGTACATGCCACCAAAGTGAACAAGGGACTTCCCAATGAATGCCACCTGGTGGCTCAGTTTAGAAGAGAAGAGGGCTTTCTCATGGACCTCTGGTAATAATAGAATGTGAAGTAACTGCAAAGTTTGGGAGGGGAGTAAATTATATGGGGGACAGAGAGCCACAGGACGCCCCAGAACCCTATTTCTTCACAACTATTCCTTTCATCCATCTTGTACCACCTTCCATGGCTCCCTCTTTCATATAGTACCATATATAGTATTCATCTTTCAAAGACTTCCATAACATGGCTCTACACTATCTATCCAACCCCATTTCTCATTTACTAATGCCTAACACATTCTCCAAACAACCATTCTCCCTGTCCCACAGATAATATATTTTGTCCCATAAATAGCATCTTTCCGACCTCTGTGAGTTTGAAAAAGAAATATTTGTCTTTAAATAGCGATAAAAATAGCCACAGCAGCGGCAACAACAAAACCCTCCCCCGCCTCCTTTACTTTGTGAAACATTGGAGTTTTTTTTGGTCTTTTTTTTACCCTAGGTCTTTGGATAATTGAAGTGGAGGTTAGTCCAAAGTTAAACAGGTGGTATAGTAGCCCTGGGGATTTGCCTCTCTTTGTGCTATAGTGGAAACAGTCTTGACTCAGGAATCAGGGAACCTGAGCTCAAATAATTCATCTCATGCTTATTATGAACATGACCTTAGATAAGTCACTTAACTTTCCTGGGCCCTGTTTTCCTCATCTGTAAAGAGAGAATGAGTTAGTCCAGATCCCCTCTAAGGGGCCTTTCTGCTGGAGATCTAGGATTCTTTGAACCTCTGGGCCTCTGACTCTGAAGCCAGCCCTCCTTCCACAGCCCTGCTAAGCCTCTGCTAACACACTTAATCATCAGACCATTCCTTCTTTCTAATGCCCTCAAACTGACCTGAGAAAAAATGCTAACTACACAGCTTTCGTTTTTCAGCCTTGCCTTTGATTATTGGACTAAAATATGCACTTCAATTCACTTGACTTTGAAAACAAGCTATTTGGTTTGTTTGAAATAAAAGCCTTGAGTAGAGCATCATGAAGGAATTGTTCAACTGTATATTGCTTTACAGTTTACAAAATGCTCTTCTTGCAATAACCTTTTCAGGAAGGTAGTCAAGCATTATCACTACCACCGCTTTTACAAATGAGGAAACTGAGTATCAGCAAGGGTTAAATGACTTGCCCAAGGTCATACAGCTAACAAATGGCTTAACTAAGTCTCCAAATCAGATGTCCAAACTCCAAAGTCAGTACTCTTACTACTGCTCCATGCTGACTTAAATTCCTTTGATACATTTTGGGGTGGTTGTTTTTTTTAAGTCCAAAGTTTTACATAATATATCCAAACTGAGAAGTTTTCCTATATTTATAGTTTGTAACGTGTATTATTAGGACTTTACAAAAGGTATAGTGGCTAAAGCAATAGACTTGGAGTGAGGAAGATATATTCAAGTATTGCTTGAGTCACCTAGGTGAAAATCCTGTTTCAGATGCTTAACTAGCTCAATGAATATGGACAAGTCTCTTGAGCTTTCTGAGCCTCAGACATCTCTCCAAGATTATAAAGTCAGGATGGGTTTATATCATCCTGGTTGGAGGAGTTCCCACATCCACAGGTCCTATATGTTTATGACCAGCTATCTTGCAGAACTTTTTTGAGGTATTCAATGATTATCCAATTCTTGCAGATAGGTCAGCTGAGGAAGTGAAAGAGTCTGTGATCCGTCCTGGCTTATTCAGTAAATGAGAACCTATCATACCTATCATGACTTCTGTATTAGCCAAAATGTCTTAGAACCCCTGTTTCTTCCTTAGATAAGAAGCTGCCTTACAGTAAATAAATTAGTCTTCTATTTAACTACTTGCTTGGATAACATGAATCGTGGCTCTTCTAAGGCCCTGGGAAAGCATTTCACTATATATTGTCTGACAGCTCTGGAAGAGTTAATTTTTCTTGCAGAGGGAACAACAAGTGAACATTTTGTTCACAGGGAATGGTTCCTTCACCTTAAGATCAGGCTTGCTGTGCCAGAAAGAGAACTATTTTTATTCTTCCTATGGAAAGAAAAGTCACTTCTACCCCTCACATAGAGAACAGTTCAGTCACATGGCAAGGACATCGCTTTTTCCTCCTCCCCAAGGTATTGTTGGTTTCCTTGCACCTTGCCTGTAATGCAGATAAACCTAATTAAAGATGTTTTGGTGGTAGGCTATTTAAGAAGATGCTTACAAATTACCTTGCACTTCAACAAATTCAGAATTTACTCTGCAAAGTCAGATTATTGTTGAAACATTAAATTAAACTTGATGTGAGGCTATAATTTAATTACTCAGAGCTAGGATTCTGCAATGCTCAATTTCATTGGGGCATTATGGTAAGGAATCTTACCTTAACAATAAATTCTTCTTCGGCCAGTTCTATTCAACATAATAATGTCTATTCCCTGCTCTGTGGAAATGGCTATAATTGCACTAGGTTAGTCTAGGACAAAATGTAAGCAGGACAGCACCTTCAATTTAGACCTGTAGGGGTCTTGGAAAGTCAACAAGTCTAATTCTCTCACATTACCAGTGTGAAAACAGAGGCTAAGAGAAGTTAAGGCTTACACAGCTAATAAGTAAAGGCAGGATTCAAACTCAGATCTTCCTGACTCCATGTTTAACTCTCTATCTACTCTACCACCCTGATTCTATAGAGTAAGGACAAATGCCATGCAGTTCATACTATAGTTCCAAGCTTGGATCACTTCCCCTCTTTCAACCTGACTTCCCTCCCTCTCCCATCTCTTACACATCCCTGGCCCCCCAAACCTAAGCCATCCTGTACAGCTTCTGTCCATTCAAGCAACTATAAATAGGCAAGCAAGGATATTCCTTTAAAGGTGTCAAGCCTGCAATATTCTATACTTTCCCAGTTCTGATGTTTTTATACAGATTAAATCAGGTTAAAATGATCAAAGAACAGCCTGGAAGGGGATAAGTCTCCATAGGAAGAAAAGAAACAAGCATTTATTAAGTACCTCCTATGTGCTAGGCAGTGAGCTAATTGTTTTATAGATCTTTCACTTAATACTCACAAAACCCCTGAAATGTAGGTACTGTTACTTTCCCCATTTTACAGTTGAGGGAACTGAGGCAGACAGAGGATAAGTGGCTTGCCCAGGTTCACACAGCTAGTAAGTGTCTGTGGCCAGCTTTAAAAGTAGATCTTCATTACTCCAGGCCCAGGGCTTTATTCATTGTGCTACCTACCTGACTATGGCAGCCTTTGGGTTATGAAAGGAAAAGTAGTAGATCAATTTCCATCCTTAGTCTTAGTGATGGAGATGGAAGAAGTTGAAGGTGAGGGGAGAAGGAAAGAGATTGGGATTAACTGTATGAATGTGAGCTTCGGGACTTCTTTGGTACTTGGTGGTAGAACTACCCCCTTTTCTCTACCAACTGCCTTCATGAATCACCATCTAAATGTCAAAATTCATATTCATAAATCAAGGAAGCCCTAGGAATGGCTCAGATGGTTGCAACTGACAGTGTAAGTTTGATGTTTACAGTAAGATCAGTAAAAGGAAATAGGTGGCCAAATTGGGAGACAACTACCCATATGATTGCATCTGGAAGGGACTTACAAGACTGTGGGAGATAGTACTCAAGCAGCCTCAGCATTGCAGAGAAAGGGAGATGATGGAAGGACAGATCTCTTTTCCCCTGGAGATGTTTATCCTTCAGGTAATGCAAAATAATGGGGAGTCTTTTGTGTGTTTTTCTTAGAGACCCAAAAATTTATAGGACCAGAGAATTCACAGCTGGAAGGTAACTTAGAGACCATCTAGTTCAATCCTATTATTTTTTTCATGTGTAAAATAATGAATTTGCCGAAAGCCATATAGCTCATAAATGTTGGAGCTAGGATTTCAATTCATACATGCTCTTCTACTACTTTACTTACACTAATGAATTCCAAACATGTAGCATCATCTTGGTGTCCCAGCTCCTTATCTGAACATCATCATTTATCAACTAGTTATAGCTATATATACTACAGTTTCTCTAAGAGCATGGCATCAACAGCTTTAGAGATTTAAGGGATAATAGAGGGCAACTGATCCAAACTCTTTGTTTGATAGATAAAGAAACTAAGGCTCAGAGGCACTAAGTGATTTGCCCAAGCTTACACAGGTATTGAGTGGCACTAGGTCTTTTAACTGCAAAGCTGGTGCTCTTCCCACTGTACCATACTTCCTCAGGTTAAAAGTTGTAGACACTGATTTGAAGAGAGCATAGGTATGAAAGCATCATGGCCAGGGAGGAGCTCTCAGAACTGTTCAATATTTCAGAGGTTATGTTATTTCTTCAAACTGGTAATAGAGAAACCCTTGGGTAAAATGAATCAGCATTCATTTTCTCTGTTCACACTTTTCTTATACTGTGGAACAAATAGAAATTTAGGGCATCAAACTGTGTTCATCGATCCTTGGTTTAGCACAAATTCAATTTGGCAAGAAAGAATAAATATTCCAACAGAGCTTTGCATTTGCAGAGCAACCTTGCTTTCAAAGAACTCATCTCATTAATCCTCCCAGAATCCCAACAAGGCAGGCAGGAGGTTTTATCTCCATTAACTAAAACATATTCCATAGAATTGCTGATTTAAAACCTCATAATGAGATCAACAAGTGCATGACATAAACCTCCAACGAAACCAAAGAGACAGCAATTAATTAGGAAAAAAAAAAAAAACTTTCAGGCTACTGTGACTCAAACTGGAGGACCTGGAAAGGAATGAAATGTGGAGTGCAGAGTTGCTACAGGGGAAAAGGATAAGGTAGCAAATGGAAAATGGGAGCATCAAGGGCTTAGCCCCATGGGTCTGGGTCTTTTATCAATAACTGGAACTCCGGAACTGGACAGCTTTTGACAGGTCTCCAACAGGAGGTTTTTGAACTGAGTTTAGCCCAAATAGGGCTAATAGGATAGCAAACGTACAAGATTATGATCATAAGAACATAAAATAGCCCCCCTTCTGGACCACTCTTCAATTTGCCCTAGTTCTCATGGGTCAGGTTCCCGGAAGAAGATCTGCTAAGTAGGAATGTACAAGTAACCATGTGAGTAACAATTTTTAATACTGTTACTCAGGAGCCCCCAGCAGTGTGCATCCCATTAACAATCATCCAGTAGACTTCATTATTTTTTAGCTGAAGCAGTTACTAAGATGGCATAGTAAGAAAAGCTGGCACAAATAGTGCCTCCCAAAATCCCAGTGTGCATTCTGCCACACATACAGACAGCATCCATGGGAAGAAAGGGTTCAAACTGAAAGTACAATGGCAGTAAGGCACACATGCGGCAAAGGTAATACGCAAATCTACTGGTACCACAAGGCCTGTAAGTCCTACTCCTCTGTTGAGTTCTCATTCAGCTTCCCTTTAGTGTTGCATTTTTTTCCTTTGCATCAATCAGCTAGGCTCCCAAGGACTACTCCTTTCCTGAGCTATCTCTTCAATATAGAGAAGTCACACTCTTTGAACCTTCTTCTTCCCTCTGGCAGCTGTCTCTCGATATCTGTGCCAATCTGCTGTGTATATCTCTGTTCTTCACTGTATACGGTTTTCTACTGATCCAGTAACTCTGATACCATAGCTAAGGGAGCCTCCTCTCTTGCTTTTCTATGGTACAAGGGTAGACCTCTCCTTCTGCAATGGTCTCCAACTCTCAAACTTGAGTTCTTCTTAGGAAGCTAAGCCTCAAAGTCAGAGTCAACACTTAAATGTGACTTTTTTTTAGGGAAAAAAATCATCAGAAAAAAGACTCACAAGAGATGGTGATTGTGTCTTCAAGTTGAGAGGAACCTGAAAAAGTTAATGCCAAGTCAGGAAGACTTGGGAAAGACTTGGAGCAATGAGGAGAAATTATTTCAAAAAGCAAAATATACACAAAGCAAATATCTGCATGAAGTGAGAGGTCATGACTATAATATATATGATGGAAACTTCAGTGTAGGGCCTGTTTTTTTGTGGACAGTCCTGCTCACCTTAGAACTTGATTCACTCTGACCCTGTGCTCTTTTCATCATAGAATGTCACCTTACCCCTGCAGCTTTCTTTGTCTGGAAAATCACCACACCTCTGCAGCCCCTTCCTCTAACTGATCAGTTCCTCCTGGATTCCATTTTAAGTAAATGCGCGTAAGCCATTTTCACTCCTATGTTCTTCTCAAGGCCTTAGCCCTAGGTCTTCAGATTTATTTCTCCACTTTCTCTTCCACACTCCAGTCCCCCTTCATCACTTTTCAGCTTCTTTTTATGTATTGTCCTCCCCTGTGAGCATGTAAATCCTTGAACGCAGGGACTCTTTCTTTTTGCTTGTATTTGTATTTCCAGCACTTAGAATAGTGGTTGACACATAATAAGTGCTTAATAAATGTTTCTTGGTTTGACTTGACTAAACTGCTTCGTGTGTGTGTGTGTGTGTGTGTGTGTGTGTATGTGCACACGTGTGCGTGCGTGTTGTCAATACCCAAGAGTGTTGACTAATTCTCTCAGTCAACCACAAGATGTTTACTGGGTGGTATAGCTCTCTTCANATGTGCACATGTGTGCGTGCGTGTTGTCAATACCCAAAAGTGTTGACTAATTCTCTCAGTCAACCACAAGATGTTTACTGGGTGGTATAGCTCTCTTCATCCAATAGTTAAGACTTCACAGTCCTCTCAAGTTGATTAAGGAAATGGTTCACACATTGCTGTGGGATTGAATAAAAATTGCTTAACATCTCCTTTATAATTATATGCTGGGCCTTGTATGATTACATCAATTGAGGTAGGGAAAGGAACTCCTCCTCTTACAAACACAATCATAGCTCTAAACTTAGAAGGAATCTTAGTGGTTATCTAATCCAATCTTCTTAAGTTATAGATGATGAAATATGGGACCAGAGGAGTTAAGTAATCTCTTTAGTAGACCCTCTCAATTATCACAAATGATAATTACCCCTTCCTTTGACGAAATTCATCAAGGAAGAACAAAAAGTCAAGAATATCAAAGGAATCAATAAAAAAATATAAAGGAAGGCAGCCTAGCAGTACCAGCTTTCAAACAATTTTTTTTTTT
>NW_020955033.1:1628957-1631890 GCF_900497805.2 Vombatus ursinus | reverse complement strand
TTTTTTCATTACTAATTATTACATGTTGGTCCTTTCTTTGTGGATTCACTTTAAGTGGTCTTTTTCCAGGATCATTTTTTTATCACAAGGGCATGTTCATGTAAGGTCAGCCACCAGATGGCATTGCTAAACATTAGCCTAATCCTATTCAAGAAGAAGGCTCAGTAGCTGTGCTAATCCCACACTCATATATGTTGGTTTATTTAATTTTCACAACACCTAGGTGAAGTAAGTACTATAAACTGCATTTTATGCATGAGGGAACTGAGCCTAAGAAAAATTAAATCACATGTCCATGACCACACACCTAGAAAGCACCACAGATAAGGTTCCAACAAAGGTCTTCCTGACTTCTACTATACATACTGCAGACTACATGGAAAGAAATAAGAAAAAGATGTATAGTTTAGGAAACAGAACATAAACTTGTTGCAAAGTTCTGATGTAATCACAAGGTAATTACAATCACAAGTCCCCTCCTCGCTCTTCTCTATCTTTGTCTCTGTCTCAGTCTCTATTTCTCTACCTTTTTCTCCCTCCCCCACCACCCCTACCAAGAGCAGAGTAACAAATCAAAAATTCCTTCAAAACGTACAAGAAGCAAGGAGGGGGATTTTTATTCTGATCTTGATTCTAAAAAACCAGGAAGAACAGAAATGAAGGGAACCTTGGGGAATTCCATACCAAAATTTACAAAAAAAAAAAAATAGGAAAGACAAGTAAAGTCTGACATGTATCTTGGATTTAGGAAGAAACTATTTCGAAAGACTCAACCTGGGATCCACAGATAGATTTCAAGAAGTCCCTCAACTTGGAGGAGAGGGAAAATTACACTTCTATTTTTACTAACCTTTGATTTTCCTTGTAACTCTATGTATTTTATTTTAAGCATTCATACACATGATTCTGAGAACAGGTCCATAGGTTTCACCAGTCTGCCAAAAGAGTTTATGATACAAAAAAAGGTTAAGAATTCTTGGTTCTTGGCTCAGATTCTTAAAATCTAGCCACTGCTGGGATTCTTATAATTTAGCCAACAGCTCCAATATGGCAGATGTTCTAATAAACCTTGTCTTTGGCTGAAAAAAAAAAGAATTCTTAGTTCTTAAAGGTGGTAGGTTGGATTCCATAGTCTAAAAGGGGAAGAGATGGAAAGGTTTCAAGAATGAAACTCTGAAAACACAATCAGAAACAATTCTGGCGAGGAGAAAATTAAAGAGATATAAAAAAGAGTGATGCAGATGCAAGGAATCTATTAACTAAAGTAATTTTTTAAAGGCACATATGGTAGGTGAGAATGTGAACATAAAAGTAACAATCCTATAAGAATAGCATTAGGAAATTAAAGCTCAAAATTTTCTGAGACACTTAACATTTTGCAACTCAGCTACATTATATAAACAAGCCCAAAGAGGCTATCCATTTTCTCCATCGAAATAGGAAGTGGGTAGGGCAGCTATTGACATCATGAAAACACCTCAAGATGTTAATAACTTGTTGGAATACATGATATCACAGTCCTTGGGAAAACAATAGAGGTTTGGATGCTGAGTATAATTTTTCACTTACATCTGATAAGCAGTACATAGTTATCCTTAGGTTTTTGTGACAGATGGAACCCATACCCAGTAGATTCAGACAAAAATGCCAGTTAGTTGTGGGTGACACTTGTCTTTCACTTGTCTTGCTCTGCTATTTTCCTAATCAATCTGTTCATTCGTATTAAAAAAGAGGATCTGAAACTCGACCAGCTGGAGTGCAAGGTAAGCCCAAGAACTATGTTTAGTTGAACACTTGGTGTCCATGTGATCAGAAGTTTACATTTTAAAGACAGAGGAGAGAGACCATTCAGAAAGCATTTAGCAAATGTGTTCATATACAAGAGTTCACATTATATTTTAATAATCGAGGTAAATGCTTTGCATCTAAGGCTTTTTAAATTTATGCACTGAAAATAGGCAGAGATAGGGAATACTGAACAACTTCTGCAAAATAATGAAGCCCAAAGAGAAGACACATTTGGATCAATACACTTTCAGAGAATTTATAGGGCAAAATAGATAGCTTATTTGAATAAAATATTTTCCCTTTAATGGAACATCTTTTTTTCTATAAGATACTTTGGGGAGTACTTTCTTAGGGTCATTAATCTTTTGTTTCAGCACTATAAATACACCAGTGGTGTGTAGCCAAACAAAGCCCAGAAGGCACAACTGCAAACATTTATTAATCATATAATACATGCCAAGCTTGTGCCAGGTGCAAAAGATACAAAGACAAAAATGAAACAGTCCCCGCCTCCAAGAAGCTTACATATAAGTTAATCTATGGTCATTTTAGAAGAAGCAAGGTATAACAATAACATCTCTCGCCTATAACAACTAGGTAGCTAAGGACATGTTTCTTCTAGAAGACAGCACCTGAGTCAAGGCCAGGACTTGAAGAGGCAAAATGAATAATTAGGACTTTTGTGTTACTACATAGAATACTTTAAAAATAGTCTTCAAAACTCATTAAGATATCAGAAATACTATTGCACCCATGGCATTCACTTTGACCCTGATCACTTTTGCCAGACCCAACCTCTTCATCCTAACCAAAAGTAACCGTTAATAGCTAGGTGTCAATTCGGGAAAAAATGTCTAAAAAATTCCTCAGCAATCTGTCCTTGTCCCTGAGCTGTTTAATATTTTTTCTACTGCCTTGGATAAAAGAATACATAACACTCATTAAATTTTCAGATGGTACATTGTAAGGAGAGATAGTTAACATGTTAGATAACAGTGTCAGGATCCAAAAACAGCTTGACCAACTACCACATTGATCAACATCTCAAAAGACACACTATATTAGACAGAAATGATAAAGAAATACCTCAGGTTCAAAAAATTAACTTCATAAGTACAAGGTACAAAAACTATGAATAGTTAGAT
>NW_020955033.1:1625534-1628941 GCF_900497805.2 Vombatus ursinus | reverse complement strand
GTTTATCTGAAAAAGATCTGCTACAAGCTCAATGTATTAATGGGCTACAAGCTCAATATGAATCAACAGGGCAATATAGAACCTAAATAAATCTATTTGATTTTTGGTTGCATTAAGAGGCATAGTATCTATCACACAGCAGTTGATAGGCCCACCGTGCTCTGCCCTGGACAAATCAATGCTGGATTAATACTGTGTATAGCTCTGAGTGGAACATTTTAGGAAGGGCATTACAAACTGAAAACATATGGGACAGGAACCAGGATGATGATGAACTTTGAGACCCTAAGAAATAAGCATCAGTTGAAGGAACTGCTGATCTTAATGCAGTGGAAAAGAAGAACGTGATAATTATATTCAAGTATTTAAAGAGTATTCACACTGAAGATTTGTTCTGCTTGACATATGAGAGTAGAACTAGAAGCATTCGGCAAGAGATGGGCATACCTACATCAACTGAAATGGAAAGCTATTGAAATATTTTATTAAACAAATCCAGACCATGAGTGAAAGTATTCATTTCAACATGAATCTATGATATCAGCTTTCTGCTAGAATTCAGTNTCTACATCAACTGAAATGGAAAGCTATTGAAATATTTTATTAAACAAATCCAGACTATGAGTGAAAGTATTCATTTCAACATGAATCTATGATATCAGCTTTCTGCTAGAATTCAGTCCCACTTCTTCTAAGCAAGTTTCATCAAGAGATCTATATAAGACTTAAGTAAGTACTTGCACCAAAGATAGGAGTCTAACTACTAGAGTGGAGCAGTAAGGAAGGGCACAGAATTTCCATTCCTGGAGAACTTAGATTTTAACAGACCACAAACTGATGCTGAGGTAAGAGGTCAGACTAAGATCAATGGATTTGGCATTCACCTAATGTTCAAAACTGTCACTTGAAAATTAACAGCAATATACAACCTCCTCTCTGGCAACCACCTGGAAAAAAAATCTTGTGATTGTCATGGAGATCTCAAATCATAGAGTCAGTTCCCCAGAATCTCATTGACTTGAAAATTGAAGTTCTCAGGTGACTATAAACTGAGAAAACAGAAACTCCAGGTATGTTGGCAAGTCTGAAATGCAACAAAGAAACCTAGTGAATAATGCCAGTCCTCATTTCAATTTATTCCCTATGTCTCAGGAGACAGAAGCTGTATATAGATGGCCTCAATATAGCCTCTCTTATTCCCCACCTATTTACCCCCTTACTGTGTGAGTAGAGATCAAACTAAGAATGCACTCCCCTCCCACCTCTTAGTTACCTAACAAGAGAAAACCTCCTTCCCATCAATAAACCAATTACTGCTCCACTCAATTCTGGAAAAATAAAAGCAAATTTCCAGTCAGAACAAGAACAATCATCAAGAGAAAGAGGAAGAACTTGATCTCAATTCACTTTTTAAAACTCTAAGCACCTACAGAATTCAAACACTGAAGAGATACAAAGTTTAGATAAAACAAATAGGATGTGTACATAGATAACTATGATACAAAACAAACGACTTGTTCATTGGAAAGGGTTTTTTTTAAGTGCTATGTTAAAGGAAAAAATCATTATCAAATAGGAGGAAGAAAGGATTCATGGATATGGTACATCTGAATTAAGTTGTAAGGAATAAATAATCATTCAATAGGTGAAGAAAAGAAAAGAGTATATTCCAAGCATAAAGGCACAGAATATCAAACAATGGTCCATAGCCAAGGAAGACTTTCATATTAAGTTGTCTAATCAGTCAATTCAACTAGCTCTAAATTCTCCAGGCTAACTGGAATCTGAAAGTATCAACAAAGTCAACTCTTATTTGTCTACATTAGGGTCTACAAAGAGAATCCAGACCTTGAACCTACTTTTCACACCATGTTGGTCAGACAAAAGATTTTAGCTTTCCCTCTTTGAACATGGCCAACAACCAAATAGAAATGATTGTGCATTTACCTTTCTCAGTACTCATCTTTCTGTGTCACTTCATTATTCTGGGTACACAACACCTGACCCATCATGATGGTATCAGTGGATTCCAAGAGCAAGAGGAAACTAATGGAGTTACCCTCCTTGGGAATGGTGGGAAATTTGGGACTGGAGATACAGGAAAGACCAAACTTTCCTGATTGTCTTGTCTGCCTAAAACCTGGTACTAAGGGACCTGTGCCTTTAGGCTCTCCACTCTCATTCTCACTCATTTTCAAGTTATGGTCTACTGAGAAGTATCTTAGCTTTTCCGAATACTCAAAAGCCTAAAGGCTTTTCATAAACTGATCTCAAGCTGACCACTAACTCTGATGCACCTGAAACTATAGTCATTTTCTCAGGAATTTAATTTTAGAATGAGATAATGTCTCTGGATAAAATAATAATAGCTTATACAATCATGGCTAATAATTGTTTGACACTTAAAGATTTGCAAATTGCTTTACATATAGTATCTCATTTGAGCCTCAAAACAATCCTGTGTTTCCAAGTATTATCCTTACTTTACAGATGAGGAAATTGAGGCTGATAAATCTTAAGTAACTTGGCAAGGGTCCTACAGATAAGTATCCAAAGCAGTTTTTGCCCTAAGTTCTTTCTGACTCTGAATTGAGTGTGTTACTCATTACTCAAGCTGTTTCCCCATAAATAATTGATATACACTTAACTACAGTTCAAGGAAATGACATAAAAACCATGTAAGAATATTTGGTAGGAAAATGACAAAAAACAAAGATGGTATGGCTAATCAAAAAAGTTCATCTTCCAAGTGAATGAAGGCATTAAGCCTTTCATATAATGCAAAGAATGATATGCTATCCACAATGTTAGATCATTTGGGTCATTCCTTTCTATCTAACCTGCTGCTGAACCTCAAGGACCTCTAGGTCTCTAAACCCATTCTGAAGTTAAACCCTCCTATATTTGTTGTAATCTTTAAGGAATCATTCAAAATGGAAGACAAGGAAGAAGACTAAGAATGAGAAAATATTGTCCTCTGTAAAAAGAGTGAGACAGTAGATTCCAGAATCTAGAACCAGAACAAGATGTGTGTGTGTCCTAAGCAAGGTTTGAAACTTGTGCCCTTTGGTTCATGAAAATAAAAATTAAACTCCTTCTATGTTACTATCTGCGATAAGGTTTTGAGGCCTCTAACTCAGGAGACTGAATCATAGCTAATTCATATCTTCTCTCATAATATTAGTATGTTGTGCCCTAGGTTGCTACAAACCTTACTTGCTTCTAATTTTGGCTCTGGCTGAATTTAAAGATTAAAAAGGTTGTTATGGATTGCTGGAAAAAAATTATAGTTGATTATTACATGAGTGGAATTTTTACTTTAGGAAGGGAATATGTGACCATCACTAGAAACCATTATGAGCTCACTAAAAATAAGTGGTAAGACACTAACCTTGTTCATTTTTTTT
>NW_020955033.1:1625256-1625399 GCF_900497805.2 Vombatus ursinus | reverse complement strand
TCCTAGAAGAAAATCTCGAGGATGCTAATTTCTAGTGGAGAGGGAGAAGGTACTTGAGCAGAGATATGAGGGAAAGTTCAGGGAGTCAGAAAGGGCAAAAAATGAAGCATGGCCAACCTGAATCTATCCCCAAAATGCAGGTC
>NW_020955033.1:1625058-1625212 GCF_900497805.2 Vombatus ursinus | reverse complement strand
TCCTGGAAGGAACTTACCAGTGAGAGAAGTGAACCAACATGGTAGAGGAGTATTCAATAGTGAGCAGACCCCAAGCACTGTGGGAAATTTCCAGGGTCAAAAAGCAGTTGAAGCATGATGGAGAAGTACAGAAAGTCAGCAGAAACACAGCAGG
>NW_020955033.1:1624803-1625009 GCF_900497805.2 Vombatus ursinus | reverse complement strand
GTGGGGGAAAGGGAGGGAAAACTATACAAGATGATGTTTGTTTTGTTTTATTTCATTTTTTAACATATATATATTTATATATGTATATGTGTACACATATATANATGGAGGAAAGGGAGGGAAAACTATACAAGATGATGTTTGGTTGTTTTATTTCATTTTTTAACATATATATATTTATATATGTATATGTGTACACATATATA
>NW_020955033.1:1620374-1624764 GCF_900497805.2 Vombatus ursinus | reverse complement strand
GATAAGCTTAACCAGTAACAAATTGAACCTTTTTAACCCTTTCTATAACTTCCGTGTAATTTTAAAAATATTTTATTGATGTTCGTATTTTCATATCTATCACTACCCACCAATCCACTTTTCCCTTCCCTACAGTAAAAACCTTTCCCCTATAAATAATATGTATAATCAAAGCAAACAAACCAAGATACTGGCCATACCTAAGAATACGGGACAGGTTCTATGCCTCTTGTCCATCACCTCTCTACTAAGAAGAGGAAGGCATGTTTCATCATCAGCCTTTTGAAGTTATGTCAGGTGGGGACTTTGTTCAGAATTCTGAGATCTTTCAGTTGTTTTTCTTCACATTATTGTGGTCATGATTTAAACTAATTTCCTGCTTCTCTTCACTTTACTATGCTTTTATTCATACAATCCTTTCTACATCTCTCTGGATCTATAGTAGTCTTATCTTTTATGCTGCATTAAAATCCTATTACATTCACAATTTGTTTAACTGATGAGCACCTATAATACTTTATTTCTAGTCCTTTGTCACAACAAAATGCTGCTTTAAATATTCTTGTACACATAGGTCCTTTCCTTCCCTCTCTTATCTCCTTAGGATAAATGCCTAATAGTAGTATTACTAGGGCAAAGGATAAACAGTTTGGTGACTTTGGGGGTATGGGTCCAATTTGTTTTCCAGAGTGGTTGAAGGCATTCATAGACCCACCAACATAAACTGGTATAACTGTCCTTCCACTACTTCTCCAATTTTATTTTCCTCATTTGTCATTGTTAAAAGAAGACCCCCAGGCCCAAAAAGGGATCCTAATTGAAACAGAGTCTGATCACAGGTTACAAAAGTGTTTATTGACTGAAAAGAGCTTGCAAGGGAGCAGAGATGGAGCAAGAGTTCTCAGCTGCTCAAACGGTATGTGGAAAAGGGCAAGATGTTAGGAGTTTCTAGAGGCTTTTGTGCAGGGAGTGGGAGTTAAGAGAGAAGATATCTGTAGACACAATAAGCCAGAGAGCCAGATGCTTAGAAATTCCTAAGCAAGCTCTTGAGTCTGCAGCTGCTTCTCAAAGCTGCCCTTGAGCTCGTCAAGGCTGGATCTGTGGTTTCTGGCAGCTACAGGCATCTCCAAATTTGACTAGAGTTTACTCACAAAGGCTTTACTGGTATCTCAAGCAGCTCTGAGCCTCAGAAATCCTTCTAATTGGCTGGTCGTTGTGTTACTTCACTGTCTTGCTCCCCCGTAAAGAAAGGAAATTCTAACATACAGTATAGTCTTTACAGAGCTCATGTCCACATCGTCTATGTCAAACTGAAGAGCAAGAGGTAACAGTGGTATCAAATTCAAATAGAAGGATCCCTAAAGGCTGCATATTAACCTAGAAAACCACAAATTAACATTATGTTGTATTTTTTATTTATTTTGTCAAAGATTTCCCAATTATCTTTTAATATGGTTCATAGCACTTGGGAGTTTCAGTGGCTTACCACTAGGTGAGTCTGACACCTCTGAGGTAGAACTTCAGAGTTGTTTTGATTTGTATTTCTCTTATCATTAGTGACTTGGAGCATCTCTTCATATGGTTGTAGCTTATATTTCTTCATACAAGACCTATTCATATCCTTTAACAACTTATCTGCTAGGGAATGGCTCTTATTCTTATACATTTGTACCAATTCTTTGTATATCTTGGCTATTAAGCTCCTTGAAAGTAAGGATTATTTCATTCTTTATTATTTGTATCCCCAGTGCCTAGTGCAATGCTTCGCACACAGTAGGTTTGTGATAAGCACCTGTTGGCCAACAGATTGATAATTAGACTTTAATCAGAAATATCAAATGTGAGGATTTTTTTAAATTAAAATTTTGCCTTCTGATTCAAACTACATTTTTCCTTGCACAAAAGTTTTTCAATTTTATACAATTAAAACTCTTTATTTTACTTTTTATAATCAACTTTATCCCTTGTTTAGGTCAGAATTCTTTCCATTGCTATAGCTATGAAATATTTCTTTCCTTTGTCCTCCACTTCTTTGTGATATGACCTTTTACATTTAGGTCATGTATCTATTTGGTGTTTATTGTGGTATATATAATTATTGTCATATATGTTAAATATATGGTTGTCTAAACTTAAACTTGGTCTAAACTTAATTTTTGCCAGACATTTTCAGTTTCCCAGCAATTTTATCAAATGAGGAATCACTACCCTAGTAGTTAGCGTCATGAAGAACCACATTTTAAGAGATATATTAACAAATATGTTTATCTAGAACAATAAGGGTACTTGAAACCATGTTAAACACTGAATAGCTGAAGGAACAAAGTATATTAAGCCTGTAGTAGAAAAGATTTGGAAGGAGCGTGATGGGCATTTTCAGATATTTGGAGGGTTGAGATAGCATAGAGATCAGACATATTCCATGTTATCCCTAAGAGCAGAATAGAACCAATGAATAGAAGTGATAGGAACTCAGAATTCAGATCAATATGAGAAAGAATTATCTAAAAATGAAAGCTGCCCAACATAGTCTATGTTAAGTAGTGAGTTCCCCATAACTATAAATGTTCAAGAGGAAACTACAAAACCATCTCTCAGGGATATTGTAGCAAACATTTCTTTATCAGGTAGGAGATTGAAGTAGATGGTCTCTAAAGTCCCTTCTGATTGTGAGATGATATGATCTATGATAACAGATCCTTTTCTGAGAATAGATTCTGATAGAGGAAGAGAGAGGAGAAAGCCTAAGCAAACTGGTTACCTAAAGGGGATTGTATGTTTATGTGATGTGCAGGGCATTCACTGATAAAATTCTTCTATATTTTCATTTCAAGGTTAGCTAAAGTAAGATAAAACCTCAGTGATCAAAATAAGTGCAATTGTTTTCAGATGTTTACAGGGTCCACTAAATTAGCAGGTTTACAGAGAAATATGTAGTTTGTGACAAGGAACATAAGTGGAAAGAGAAAGTGAAATGTTTGTAAAGAAGGGAAACACTTTCCCCTTTAAAACCTTGGTAGGAAATAATTCCCAAGCTGATCTAGCCCACTCACTATCAACAACAAATTTCCTTCAATTTCCTTACTACTTTATGAGGGTTAGGACTCCGATTTTCCATTCCTGGTATATCCTTGAAAATAAGCACCACATGTTTACTAACCCAGAATGATAGAGATTTTTCCATCCTCACTGTATATCCACAGGCAGCAGAATTAATGAAGCTGGGGAAAGGTGCCTCTTATCCTAAGCAAGTGCCATTATGGAAATAAACAATATTCAGGAAAAATCTATACACAGGCAGAGGAGCCCACAGTCCATACAGAGTGATTTCAGGAACAAACCTCTGCCTCCAAGATACTGCAATATTTCAATGGATCTGAGATTTCATCAATGTTGGTATTTATCAATGATGGAAATCACAATCAATCCAGGTCTTCTTCTCCTGTGCCACTCTTGTCCATGTTCTCCTATAATTCCTTCACCCAATATATATGGGAGGGGGGGATCCAGAGCTACTCCATTTTGGAATCATTCCATTATGTTCACACATATATGTCTATACTCTCCCCCTAGTACTTGAAATGCAAGTAACCCAGAAAAGAATGTGCCATGGTATCCTGTTGTGCTACCTGTTCTGAGGAACAGCCTAGCCCCTCCACTTCCTGTTACGCTCCATTCTGGCTTAGAAACCCTTAACCTGAAACAGGGTAGAAGGGTTATTGCACCAGATCAGCCTGGAGCTTTAGCAATAGGGACTTTGAGTAATCAGCTTTGCCCTGTTCTTACCCTCTAAAACTGATATAAACTACATATACTATTCATTTGAGGAATCTATCTCTTCAGGTGAGACTTGCCAGTGGCAGACTCAATAAATCCTAACTTTTCTAAATTCCATTTATCAACCAGTCTGTTCTTCCCAGCACTGACAGGGTGGTTCTAGACCTCTTGACAGTATGCATACACCAATGCAACACATAGCCTATCTAACTCTTTTTTTATTTTATTTACTTTATTTTTAATTTATGAGATAAAACAAACATTTCTATAACATAGAAGAAAAAGTGTGCAACTTGATATTCCTTTTAAATATATTATAAAATTATATAAATTTCTTTTTTTCCATTTTTTTCTTCCCTCTTCTCCCACCCCCACCCTGGAGATGGCTACCATTACACACTAGTGTGTGTAGACATGCATATGACATATATAGTGTATACATACATATATGCATGTGTACATCTATGTATATATACATACACACACACACACACACACATATATATATATAAAACATCATTCTATACCTACTTTTATTTATCANGTATACATACACACACACACACACATATATATATATAAAACATCATTCTATACCTACTTTTATTTATCA
>NW_020955033.1:1614503-1620312 GCF_900497805.2 Vombatus ursinus | reverse complement strand
ATTCATTCTCTGGATGGAGATAACATCTTCCTTCGTAGGTCCTTTGTAGTTAATTTGGGTATTTATAATAGTCAAAATGACTTAGTCACTCAAAGTTGTTCTTAAAACAATATTGCTATTACTGTACACAATGTTCTCTTGTTTCTGCTCATGTCTCTCTTCATTATTTTGTGCAAATCTATCCATGTTTTTCTACAATCACCAAGCTCATCATTTCTTATAGCACAGTAGTATTCCATCACAATCTTGTTCAGCCATTCCCCAATTGATGGGCATTCCTGCAATTTCAGTTCTTTGTCACCACAAAGAGAGCTGCCATAAATATTTTAGAACATATCGGGTTTTTTTTCCTTTTTCTCTAATCACTTTTGGAAATAGACCTAGTAGTTGTATTGCTGAGTAAAAGGGTACAGATAATTTAATAATACTTTAGGCATAATTCCAAATTGCTCTCCAAAGTGAATTGATCAGTTCACAGTTCCACCAACAATGAATTAGTGTCTCAATTTTTCCATATCTCCTCTAACATTTGTCGTTTTCCCCTTCGATCATTTTAGCCAATCTGATAGGTGTAAAATGATATCTCAAGGTTGTTTTAATTTGAATTTCTCTAATCAATAATTTTAGAACATTTTTTCATATGACTATAAATTGCTTGCATTTCCTCATTGGAAAACTGTCTGTTCATACTCTTTGACCATTTATCAATAGGCCTTAACTCTTAAAATGTGGTCCTCCCCCTCCTCCAGCCAAACAACTCTTTTTATTACTTGCAAGGCAATCCCTATGAATTCATTTGCAACAGAGATGAACAGAGAGAGCCTCTAAACTGCCAACCTGGAGTACCTCCCATAGAACTGGGCATGTGTTCTGTATCTGAGGAAAAAGATAAGGCAACCAATAAACATTTATTAAGCACTTACTGTGTGCCAGGCACTGTGCTAAGCACTAATGATACAAAAAAAAAAAGCACAAAAGCAGTCTCTGCCCTCAAGAAGTTTACAATTTAATGATCTGGCTTAGTGTTAAATGTCTTACACTTTAGGAAGAACCAAAAATCTCTTATTGGCCCTAGGTATTCCCATTTTGGCATGACAAGGGATATCTCCACACATGCTCATTGGGATGGTCCTTATCATTCCACTGCACAAGTCCTCAGAGATCAATAAGACACTGCTACATCATCCCAAAGTGTAAGTCCACAGGGATCAGTGAGCTGCCATGTTATCCCAAATCACAAGTTCTTCAGGGTGGGGCCAGTGTACATTTCTCTTGCCAATAGAGCCCTATTGAGCACATATGTCCAACTCCATGAAAAAGATCCAGTCTAGCAGATCAGAATTTTTCCCCTCATTAACCCCATTATGCTTTTGGAAGGGCACTGTCTTTCATCACATGAACTATTTGTGCCCAACCTGTGACAGAGCCTCCCGAGCTCCTATTGGTCTGATCAGCCACAGTCAGACACACTTCACTTTGACCCCCAACATAGTGATGTCATTTTCATTTTCTTCAAGAATGAAGGTCAACAGCCAAGCTTCCTCACCCAATTAGAGATAAGCACTAAATGGGACGCTACATTTGAGTTAACAACCCAAATGAGATGTTCCAGATGAGGAGGCCTGATGCATGAAACAACCAAGATTCATTGGTTCTAAAGGTTGACCCCTGATAATAAGACTGCAAAGCAGGAAGATGGGCTAGATGAAAGAGTGTGGGCTGCCAGACTTGGGTGAAAAGTTCAAATGGCAGCTCAGCTGTATTTATGAAGTCCTCTAACCTGTTCTAGCAGTGGCCCCTTTAAATTAATGAATAAGACACACCCAAAATGGACATTATTATGATTGGGGGAGGGAGAAGGAAGAGTAGAGCCAGTAGAGGATATGGGATAAGATGGCAGGATGTGACAGGGAGAAAAGAAGGTCATCTGTAATGCCATGCAAGGTCATTATTTCCTTTGAGTTTTGACCCACAGGCCCCAGACCGCTCTCTTGACTACACCAAGCCAATTATGGAATGAAGCTGCTTCATACGGAGTCAATTTACCCTGTGATTAAGTTATTAGACTGGGAACTGGCAATAACTAGGAATCATTCCACTTTTTGTTTCCTTAACTGTTCTCTGTACTTTCAACATACTCTAAGCTCCTGAATATTTCAGTATTGTGCCAGACTTTTTATTCACTCTCTATTACTTGCCCCAGCTATAATTCCGTACTTTTCTTCTATACCATAGTGAAGAAAATCCAGAAATAAAAGACTCCAGGACAGTAATGAAAATAAATTTGCCTAAAACAGCAAAGCATAGAAATTTCCATGTATTGGACTTCAGTTAACAACTGAAGGATTTCTTCAGAGATGTTTCATCCACATCTGCTATGCCAGTGCTCCCACTAAGATAAGAAATAAGCCCTTCCTATATGTAGCTGGACTACAATGGGATTATGTTGAAGAAACATTGATCCCACTGAAAAAGATGAATATACTTGCCAGAGAGGCAAATAGAAGTTAGTTCTTTAAGAGGCTAAACCAAATTTACTCTTTCCTAGTTCTTTAAAGCCCTGGCTACAAAGCATATAAGAAGCATAAACTGGGATACTTGTGACTATCACTCAGATACCCCTAGTCAGTGAGAAAGAATATAATCAAATTATGTTCAGTCAAAATGTAGTTCTTAAGATTATATAATCTATGAAAGAACAACCAATAAAGGAATTTTGTCTACTGAGTCCCAATTCAATTTACCTAGATCAAAATGGCCTAGATCGATGGGACACTGGCTGTGGAGAAATTGGAGACAGGGAAGATTATTCTTCTATATAATTTCTTTTTGGAATTCAAAAAAAAGTTGACTATTTGCAAATGTTGCTTTTTGTTAAGGCCAAAGTTTATTAGGCAAAATGTACATTAGGCAATTTCCAGCACAGAATGAAAGGTAAATACAAGAAGGAGATGTGACAGTATGCTGAGAATTCTTAAAGAATTAAAGAAATGAGATAAAGAATTCTTTTTTTAATATTTTATTGATATCTTTTGTTTTTATATTGCCTGATTTTCCACTTGTAGTCTTCCTTCTTCTTTTCTCAGAAAGCAATCCTTTATAACAAAGAATTTTTTTTAAAAAAGAAGAGAAAAAAATCAGGAAAACCAATTTTATATATACGTGTATGTGTGTGTGTATAAATCTGACATTAAATGGAATTTTTCACATCTGTAGACAACCCTCTGCCTAGTCTATACTGTGGGAGTGGGAAAAGGTATTTTCTCTTATATCTTCTTCAGGGTCAATCTTATTCTTTGTATTTTTGTTACATTCATTTTTTATTGCTTTGGGCTGTTGTTCCTTCCACTTAAATTGTTGGAATCTTTATGTATATTGTTTCCTTGACTCTGCTTACTCCATTTTTTGTCATTTCATATAAATCTTTCCATGTTTCTCTGTATGAATCCAATTTGTCACTTCTTACAGCCCAGCAATATTCCATTATGATCATGTACAATTTGTTTAACCATTCCCCAATCAATGAAAAATTTGAAGCTCATTGCTGCAACAAAAATTATGGGTACATAATACACACACACACACACACACACACACACACATACACACACACACACACACATGGACCCCTTTTTTTTAATCAGTGACCTACTTGGGATATTTGCCTAGCAATGGAATCTCTGGGTGAAAGGGTATGGACATTTTAACCACTGTATTTGTATAATCCAAATTGTTTTCCAGAAACATTCACTAATTCACAGTTAAATTAAAAAATACATTTGTATGCTTTTCCTTCTACAACCACTTCAAAATTGACTATTTCTATCTTTTGTCATCTTTGCTAATTTGCTGGATTTAAGATGAAACTTCAGAGTTGTTTTAATTTTAATTTCTCTCAACATTAGTGATTCAGAGTATTCTTTTATATCATTATTAATAGTTTGTATTTTATTTTGGAGAACTATTTGTTTATATCCTTTGACCAGTAATCAACTACAGAATGACTTTTAGTCTTAAATATTTCTGTTAGTTGTCTGTTATATCTTGGATACCAAGCCCTTATCTGAGATACAAAAAAGACATTTTTTTCCAGTCTACCATTTCCCTAGTTACCCCTTAATGTGCCAATTTTATTCATACAAAAGCCTTTCATTTTCATGTAATTAAATTTTCTATGTTATCCTTTGTTATTGACTCTATCACTTCTTTAGCTAAGAATCTATCTCCTAGGAACAAAAGGTCAAGAATCTTGAGGGAAATAATGAAAATAAGTGGGAAGAGGGCCAAGCAGTAGCAGATATCAAAATATACCACAAAGTATAATCATCAAAATAATTTGGTAACTGGTTAAAAAAAATAGAAGTTAATCATGGAATGGATTAAGTATATAACACTCAGAAACAAACAAACCCAGTAGACTAGTATTCAATAAACTCAAAGACTCCATCTCCTGGGTAGGAACTTACTATTTGACAAAAATTGCTGGGAAAATGGGAAAGTAGTTTGGCAAAAATTAGTTTATACCAGCACCTCATAGAGTATGCCAAGATAAGCTCCAAATGGATACATGACCTAGACATAAAAAGCCATATCATAAACAAATTAAAAGAACAAGGAAGATATTCTCTTTCAGATCTGTGGATAAGTGAAGTATTCATGACCAAACAAGGAGTAGAGAGGATCACTGGACATAAAATGGACAATTTTGATTACATAAATTTAAAAAGTTTTTTGCACAAACAAATTCAATGCAGCTAAGATTAGAGAGAAGTAGATAATTAAGCTGGGAAACCTTTGTAGTTCAGTTTTTCCTGATAATGTTATTATTTCCAAGATATGTAAGGACACAACTCAAATTCACAAGAATAAGAACCATTCATCTATTGATATTAATAACAACAATAATAGCTTGCAAAGAGTGATTGGGAGTTTGCAAATCTCTTAACAAATATTATCTCATTGTATCTTCACAACAACCTTGGGAGGTAGATGCTATTATTATTCTCATTTTATGGATGAGGCAATTAAGGAAGACAGAAGTTAATTGACTTGCCCAGGGTTACACAGCTTATAATAATTGTAGGTTGAATTTGAACTCAGGTCTTCATGTTTCTAAGTCCAGTGTTCTAGCTACTGTACCATCTACCTGCCTAAGTAAAGGGTCAAAAAATATGAACAGAACATTCTTAAAGGAAGAGAAGCAAACTATCCATAGTTAGATGAAAAAAAATATTGAAATTACTAATAATTAGAAAAATACAAACTAAAACAACTTTGAAGTTACACTTCATAATCACTAGATTGCCAAAGTTGACCAAAAGAAAAAAAGAAAGAAAAATGACAAATGTTAGAAGGACTGTGGGGAAACAGGAGCTGTGAATTAGTGTAGCCATTCTGGAAGTAATTTGGAAATATATGTATGAAGCTACTGTCCTTCAACCCAGAAATACCACTACTAACCCAAAGTGATCAAAAAAAGGAGAAAAGGTCCAATACATACAAACATATTGATAGCTGCTTGTTTTGGTTTGGTTTAAAACTATAAACTAAGGGGATATCCATCAACTGGGGAATGGCTGACCAAATTATAATATATCAAGATAATAGAATACTATTGTACTGTGAAAAAAAATGAAGAATGATGTGGTTTCAGAGAAACTGAAAAAGATTTGTGTGTACTGAAACAGAACGAAATTAACAGAACCAGGAGAATACTTTATACATAACACCAACATAAAGAGAGGAGAGAAAGAGAGAAAGAAAGAGAGAGAAAGAAAGAAAGAAAGAAAGAAAGAAAGAAAGAAAGAAA
>NW_020955033.1:1602576-1614446 GCF_900497805.2 Vombatus ursinus | reverse complement strand
GGAAGGAAGATTTGGAAAGACTTAAGAACTCTGATCAATAGAATAATCATAATTCCAGAAGAACAATGATTTTTTTAAAATACTACGTACCTTCCTTCTAGACTACAAATTTATGTTACATAACTTTAACTGCCCCCTCACTATGGTGAGGAAATCCTTTTACACCTCTCTAATTAACTCACTATTCTCCTCACTACAAAGTCTTTTCCAAATCTTTTCTTTCTTCCTCTACTCCACATGGATCTCCCTCCACTCAACCTCACAGTTAAGAAATTGCTTCACATTTCACTGAAAAAAACATGAGGCTATTTGTCTAGTTTCCTCTGCTCCCTTCCTCATCTTACATAATCCAGACACCTTCTGCTACCACCTCCTCCTTCACCCTTGTCTCATATGAAAAGGTATCCTTCTCCTTGCCAAGTCAAACAATCCTGTGTGCACAAGTGATTTTATTTACTCCAGAAGATTGCCCCATCTATTACCCCTGCTCTCTCACTTATCTTCAACATCTCTTTGCCTATTATTTCCCTACTGCCTACACACATATCCATGTCTCCATCATCAAAAAACCCTCACATGATCTATCTACGCTATCATCTCTTCTCCCTTGTAAGTGCTTTGAGAAGGCCATCTGCAATAGAAGTCTGCATCTCCTTTCCTATGGCTTCTCACCTCATCATTCAACCAAAACTGCTCTGTCCACAGTCACTGCTGATCTCTTAATCACCAAATCTAATGACCTTTTCTCAATCTTCATCCTTATTGAGCTCTCTGTAGCCTTTGACATTGTCAATTACCCTCCGCCTTTATCGTCTCTTCTCTCTAGGTTTTTAGGACAATACTCTTTCCTGGTTCTCTTCCTACCTATCTGACTGTTCCTTCTCTTTCTCCTTTGCTACTTCATCTACATCATGCCCATTAAGCATGGGGGTTCAGGGCTTGGTCCAGGGCTCTCTTGGCTTGGTTCAGGGCTCTCTTCTCTTTTCCCTCAATGTTGCTTCACTTGGTGATTTCATTAGCATTCATGGATTTACCCCCTATGCTGATAATTCTCAAATTTACTTATTCTGCCCTAACCAGTATCCTAAGCTTCAGACTCAGATCTCCAATTGACTGTTAGACATAGACATTTCAAATTGGATGTCTCATAGACATGTTAAATTCAACATGTACAGTACTGATATCATTATCTTTGCCCAAAACTGTCCCCATTTCCAAATTTCTCTATTATTGTTGAAGTCACTACCAATCTGCTAGTCACCCAAGCTCACAACCTATGTGTCAGCCTCAACTTCCCACTCTCTCACCCCTCGTAACCAATTTGTTGCCAAGTCCTGTAGATTTTACCTTTGTTATATCTCTCATATACATACATATATATATATATAATCATATATATATCACCTTCTCTCTGACTATGTCATCCACCTACTCAGTAACCTCAATTGGCTCCCTGTTGTCTCTTGGATCAAATATAAACTCTGGCAGTTAAAGTTCTTCACAACCTGGCCCTTTGCTAACCTTTCTAGTCTACTTATAGATTACTCCCCTCTATGTTTTCTGTAGTATATTCTCTATAGCAGCACTGGCTGCCCCATGCCTGGAATAATCTCCTGCTACATCTCTATCTCTTCAAATCATGGGTTTCTTTCAAAAATCAACTCAAGCATCCTTCCAAATAAAGCCTTTCCTGGTCCCTTTAAGCTGCCTTCTCCTCTAAGGCCAAGGTGTGTGTTATAATGGGAGAGACAATGTGCACACATATATACAAAAATATATAAAGTCTGTATATGTAGTCACGTGTGTTGTTTATGTGTACAGATAATGTATGAATATTCATGCATACATGCAAGTGTATATCATGCGCATGTATATATGCCTATATGTATACATGGTATATTCATACATGTATAAACATACATATACTGTATATACATGCATACATATGTTGTGCATATATATATGATGTCTCTCTCATTAGAATATAAGCGTATTAAGGGCAGGGATTGTTTTGCTTTTTTCTTTGTCAGTGCTTAGCACAGTGTTTGGGACATGGTAAAGACTTAATAAATGATTGCTGATTGATCAATTAATTGATTCAGCAAACCAGGAATATATCAGCATTCAGTCAGGACCATTACCCTAAAACATTGAGTTACTCAAAAGCACTCTCACAGGAGCAAGGTTTTTCTATCCTTTGGTACTAGGTGGGAAAAGTCTGACACAGCCGGATCCGGTTTTTGATTAATTTGCTTTCCCTCATCTGCCCACAGAGCACAGATACTGGATAATGGAAGAATTGAGCCACGCCTGTGATCTTGGACTTGGGACTTTATTATACTACAAGATACAACCTTCCCTAATTGATCTTACACAAGATAACAGCAAAAAAGGAGGCAGTTATCTATGAGAAGCTGTACGTCCATGCCTTATCTTGGATGGAAAAAAACTAGTAGCTGAGAGAAATTAATTGCTAGGAAGCCAAAATTTCAGCAGAAAGGCAAAATTCAAAGCATGAGTTGATTCCTAGGGAATGGAAATTTAAGAAAAGAAAATCACAAGTACTTGATTAACATGCATATGGGTAAAAAATGGTTTAGGCATTATCCAAAAATGGTTGAGGCATTAGCCCAGTTATGTAATTTCTGTCTACCACAGAACAAATGAGAGAGACAGATAGACAGAGACAGAGGAGGAGAGAAAGAGAGGAGGAGACAAAGAGAGACAGAGATACAGAGGCACAGAGAGACAGAGACAGAGACACAGAGAAATTTTTTTGAGCAGTCCCCAAGATTGAGCCTGGTCTGTTAACCCAAATCTTTGGTTGTGGTCCATGGGTTACAGAAATAGTCAACCACTGCAATAACTTTTCACAAGAAAATTTTCTCTTTGCAAGTTTTAGAATGAAGAAGAAATCTGCAGAGAATTACAGAGGTATTAAATTTCAAGCTGATAAATTTCAAGGATTGAAATGTGCTCCTACCACAAACACATAGTTCTCTAACTCATTTTTTAATGAGACATGCCCTATATTTGTACTGATCATTATAATTATTTTAAAGCATATTTGGAGGATTTATTAATGATCCTGTTTTATTTAATAACTTTGCTTTCACTTTATTGAAGGAAAGACAAATGTCACTATACTGCTAAAGAGAAATAGTTTGGAGTCAATTCTTCATTATACTAACAGATTAAAGTACTGGCTCATATGAGCCAAATAGTTGATAACTTTAAATTTTTATTCCATTCTCAAGGGCATTTTAATATTATTGTAAACAGTAAATAGATTTCCCTCCCTAATTATGTCTGGCTTAGAGTGATATTGAAATTAGCCCTAATTCCTAGAGTATCTATCAGCTCTCTGGTGGCTGGTCTATGGCAGACAAAGAAGGATCCTGGGCTTTGAGTGAATCTAAAATAAGGCTGAAAAGCATGAAATACAAGATTCCCCATGTGTTTATGGTTTACTGATTATTAAAAATCAACAAACAATCCTTCTGAGTTTTATCTCTTTTTAAATTTTATTTTATTTTTAATTTATGAAATAAAGCAAGCATTTCCATAGCATAGTAGAATTATTTTAAAAGATGATTGCACATGAAACGGCAAATCTGTTATGTACAACTTGCTATTCCTTTTAAATATATAATAAGGTTATCATATAACTTTCTTTTTTTCTTTCCTCCCTCCCCACCCTAGAGATGGCTGCCATTAAATACAAGTGTGTGTGTGTGTGTGTGTGTGTGTGTGTGTGTGTGCTCACATGTGTGTAAAATCATTCTATATATACTTCTATTTTTCAGTTCTTTCTCTGGATCATATGTAATTGTATTTCCATAGACATCTCAAACTCAACATGTCAAAATATAACTCATTATCATTTCTTCCAAGTCTTCCCTTTTCTCACTTCCCTGTTACTGGAAAAGTTACCATCATTCCTCCCATCATCCAAGCTCACAACCTTGCTTTCATTCTTGACTTCTCACTTGCACTTACTACATATCCAGTCTCTTGCTAAGACTTGCTTCTACCTTCCCAACATTTTTCCGCTTGGTTTTTTACCATGTGGATTATTGGGCTACACTCACTTGAATCATTGCAGATTTCTTTTAGGAGGCTTTAGATGGCATATATGTCACATCCCTTTCTCTCCACTCATATAGCTGCCACCTTCTTCACCTCATGTCTGAACTCCTGTAATAGCCCTCTGGAATAATTAAGCACTAATTAATTAATTAACTAACAATCACATGAGAAATCCCTGCTTAAGTCTCTACCCACTCCAATAATGCTCCACACAGCTGCCAAAGTAATCTTCCTAGGGGATAGGTCTGACTATGTCATTTCCCTACTCTTTAAATACCAGTGGCTCTCTATTACCTCCAGGATCAATTTTAAAGCCCTTTTTAACTTAATCCCTGCCTGTTTGCACAATCTTCTTACAACTTCCTAAAATTTTGAATGTTTTAAAAAAAATTGTTTTAACATGTAATTGGGGAGAAAATAAAATATATGTTGAAAATAGGAGTAAAAAAGATCATCACTTTACCTAGCTAGGAGATACCCCAAACACAAACTACCAAATATCTGCATAAAGATCTCAGCAACAAGTACAACGCATTGACTAAGGATATTTCCTAAGTAACCACTCTTATGGGATGGGGTCCTGTAATTAGTAGGGAAAGAACCAAAGAAAATATTTTGCAAGATACTGAGAAAGACTCAGAGTTTATAAAATTTCTTCCCTAAACTGTCTTTGAGAAAGCAGCAGAGGTATGCTGAAGCCAACATGAACTCACCTGAGAGAGCCAATTGTTAAATTTTTGAGTATGAGCTTTTATACCTTAGAAATCAGCAAATATTGCAAATCAGGTTTTGAATTATTGTTTAGTTGATTGTCCCTACTTAATAATGTGATGAGAAAATGTTAATAGTACAGATTCAACTTAATAATGTGCTCTACATATTTAGAGATCTGGTTGTTAAACATTTACCAACACACTACTGAAAAACAGCCTGTATAAGCACTATATAATTTATCCTCAGCCATACCAGGTGAAGTGGGCAATAACATTTTTCAAGATGCATGATTAAAGATCTCAGTTTTGCCATTCCCTAATAGATGAGTGGTCAAAGGACCTAAACAGTTTTAAAGAAAGAATTACAAACTAAAAATAACCATACGAAAAAACACTCACAATAAGAGAAATGAACATTAAAACATCTCTAAACTTTCACCTCACATACATTGAAGTGGAAAGATAATAAGATATTATGGTCAATGCTATAGGGGCAACAAGGAACAACACACTATCACATTGTCAGTGGAGTTATGAATTGGCCTAATCATTCTGGAAAACAATTTGAAATTATGCAAGACAAGTGACTGAACTGTTCAGATGCTTTGTGCCACTGATCCCACTGTTGAACATAAATCCCATGGAAGTTAAAGACAGTAAAAACAGATTCATATATATCAAAATACTCATAAGCACTTTTTGTGTTATGAAAATTATTGGAAATATAGTTCTCTTTAATTGGTGGAATGGAATAAATTATAATATTGTCCTCTAAAGAATGATAAATATGAGAAACTTAGAGGAACAGATACAGATGTTTATAAACTAATGCAGAACAAACTAGAATCATGAGAGCAATATAAGCAATATTTTGTTAGTGTACATTTTCAAAAGATATGATTTTCATCTGCAAATTACTTAGCTAAATCTCAGAAATTTTAGTATGTTGTCTCATTATTATAATTGTCTTTTTCTCCTTTGTGATTTTCTCTTTTGAGCCACTTATTATTGAGGATGTCATTATTGTCTCTATCTTTTGCCTGTTTCTTTTTAACTAATTACTATTTTGCTATGTTCACATTTATAAAGGATATGTTTAGTATTTCTGCTTTTTTATATTTATTTATAATTTTCTGAGACCTATCACTTGGTCTGTTTCTATAAAAGTAACATGTGGTGCTAAGTGAAAAAGAGAAATAGATGTGTCTCTGTATGTATGTATATGTATGCAGATATACATGTATATAAATGTTCCAATTCAGAATATGCTACAAGACTCAGTTCTAAGTTATCCAAAAGTTCATTCACTCCTACTTTTTCCCTTTTATCTTTCTGTTAGATTTGTCAAACTCTGAAAGAGGAACACTGAATTTTCTTACAATTATTGAGTCACTATGACTTTTGCAATGCAATTAATTAACTTTTCTTTATGAAGTTTGATGCTATGCCATTTGATTCATATAATTTTAACATCAGTATTATTCATTTTTATGAATCCTTCAAACATAATGTAGGCTTTTTGTTTTCCTCTCAACATCAGTTTTTATTTTTACATTGTTTGACAACATGACTATAGTTCCTACATTTTTAAAATCACCTGATGCATAGTAAATTTTATTTCAACCTATCTTTTCATTCTGCATTTTCATTCCCCCCCTCAAAAAAATTTACTTCATATTTATCTGGTATGTAAGAGGTAGCACTGCATAGTGAATAGAGAGCTAGCCTACTAACCAGAAAGGACCAGGTTTAAATCCTCTTACTCATAGCTGTGTGACATCATATAAGTTAATCTCTCAGTACTGTAGGCAACTCTTATAGACTATAAATTGAAGAGAAGGTGCCAACTTTTACTGATACAGAGAATTTTTTTATCCAAGAGTTCTCTTGCCACTGAAATCACAGATCCAATCCCTATTCCTATATTGTGTATATACTTACATGAAAGTAAGCTCTTTGGGGGCAGGGCAGTTTTATTTTTATCTTTGTATCCCCAATATCTAACATCTTGCCAGGCAAATCATAGCTGCTTAATAAATGCATGATTGGTTGATTAATTTAATCCTTTCACCTTGAAGGGGACAAAAGGAGAAGATCTTATCTGTGAGATCCTCTGTAATCATCTGCTGAATTATTCCTTTCCTTTGAGAGTGAAGAGGTTTAGATAAAGTACCTATTCTATCCCATTGTCTTTGTTGGTCACATCTGTGAATATTGTTTTATGAAATGTGTGGAGGAGTAGAATTTTTTTATTTAAAAAAAGATGGCATTGTTACATAAAATTTTAAAACCAGAGATTTTAAGAGTTTCTTGATTATAGACTTACCTATGTTCATGGTGTCTGACTGTAGACCTGACCATTTCTAAGACCTATTCCATTTTTCAGAAAGCTTTGAGCGTCTCATCCAAATGCTATAGTTTCCTATATAGCTTACAGATTTACGGCAACTGGGCCACCTCTACCCCTTATCTTCTATCCCCATTTGCTTCCTAAAGAGCAGTTTTTATAAAGTAAAACTCTGCCTCAAGTACTTTGTGAAGTATTCTCTCTGGAGTTGACAGTCTCTAAAAGGGAGAAGTGTCAGTAAATAATCATTTTTTAAAAAGAACAAGGAAAAAGAGGCCATTCAGTTGTAGAGAGCTTCACACCAAGAAATGTCTACTAGGGAAAAGGGGTGAGTAAGGCCGAGGGAAGCGTTCTATAGCAAGTACTTCTCCTGAGCATATGATGTAGGCCTCTGGGCCATTAGGCTGATGATGCTGACAACAAACACTATTTATTATTTTAGTCCTCCCTAAGGACAATAGAAGCTACTCCTTCAGAAGGCTGCCGGGGCAATAGGTGAAAATTCAGAGTTTGCAGCAGGAAACTTAGTTCTCTCCTATATCCCTTGAGTCACAAACTGGGTCAGAGGTTCAATTCCAGCTTTGCCAGCATTGCCCAGGACAAATTCCCTCCAGCAAAATTTAGCCCAGCATTGGATTCTAGCTGATGCAATAATATGATTTTTGCCTTAGGCCAACTAATAAAAACACTAAGATAAACCATAAAAGAGAGAGAACCTGGCAGCTGACAGATTCTTAAACAAGCAAAGAATATTCCAGCCAGGGAAAATACAACTTTCTACTCTGATTCATTGGGATCTTGGGGGATTCTAAATTTAGAGGTGCCATAGAGATGATCTACTGTAACCCCCTCATTTTACAGATGAGTAAACCAAGGCCCAGAGTTGGCCAGGATTCCATAGGTAGTGTCAAAACTGAGATTTGAATCCAGGCCCTCTGATGCCAAATCCAGCCCTCTTTCTACTGTATCATGTCCATGTGTCTACTGTACATGCTCAGAGAACAAGATAACAGAGATGAAAAGATTGTGCTTGTTTTACATCTTTTTTTTTAATGACCCATAGTCTTACCTACTGTGTGTTCTATAAACATACTGCGTTTTGTCTTCATCCAAGTGTCTTTCTTTTTTTTTTTAAGTTAATAGGATGAAATCACTTCAAGTTTCAAAATGTCAGGGCAGCATATCCTTGAATGTTTGTACATCATGCAGCAGCCAAGAGACAGTCAGCCTACTGTGCTTAGCAATAATCAGTCTTCCACTTGAGTATTCTGTCCATCATTTCATTAGGACATGAAGAACTTGGAGAGAGAACAGAAGAAGATAAGTACTATCTAAATTATAATAAGCATTTATGTATCACTTTACGATTTGCAAAGCACTTTACATAAATTAGCTCATTTAATCCTCACCATAACCCTCTAACGTAGGTGTGATTATTATCCCTGTTTCCCAGATGAGGAAACTGAGGCTGAAAGCAAGTAACTCACCTGGAGTCACATGGCTATTAATTAGTCTTTAGTGGGATTTGAACCCAGATATTCCTGACTCTAAGCCCAGCACGCTATCCAATACACCAGTTAACTGTTGTTAGCTAACTGGAAGACAAGCACAGTCTTGTCTTCCAATACTTGAAGGACTATCACTGGGAACAAGGATTACTTATTCTGCTTAGGCCCAGAGGTCAGAAGTAAGAACAGGTGGAGATTGAAGATGACAAATTCAGGCCTAGTATAAGGAAGAATACAAGGAAACACAAGGAAAAACTTCCCACTAGTTAAATCTTTCCAGAAGTGGAATAGGCCACCTTAGGAGATGAAGGGTTCCTTCTTTCTGGAGGTTAAGTGAAAACTGGATTACCTTTAGTAGGAGAAGACATAAAAGGGATTTTTATTTAGGTACAAGTTGAACCAGACTCCCTCAGAGTTTCCTTCCACTTCTGAGTGTTTTCAATTCATAGAGAATCCAAAATGATCCTAGGTAAACATGCCCTATGAGGAACACAGTTCTATCTAAAGAGAAAACTCAGGGAGCCCTAAATAAGTATACAGGTATATAAAAGTATACATTTTTGGTGGAGTAGCTCATATAATAGGGGACTGGCCAGTAAATCCTAGTCATTTAGAACATACACAGTATGATTTCCCAGCTGGCAGTCTGAATGAAGACTCAGCTTCAGGAAAAGCAGGATGGAAGGGTCTTTCTTTACTTCATCATTTCAGAGTACACTCAGAAATCCTGTTTCTTCTTGGTTTATTTCCTGGTAATGGAAAGCCTTTTAAATGACCTCTGAACCAGAATTGAATATGCATACAAAAAGCAGAAACAGACTAGCATGTCTTCTCTGGGGGCTTTCAAGAGAACAGAAAGAACAATCCTGAGTAGGAACAGTAACAGTCACTGACACCTGACACCCCAATATGTCTGTGAGCTCATGGCCATGCCTGTTTCTCAATCATTGGCTACTGATCTGAGGTGATAGAATGGTCTAGATCTTGAGGGATAGAATGTCTAGATCATAATAAGAGCCACTAGAGCTCTTGAAACTAAAGTCCATAGCAGATTTGAGCCTGGTGGTGAGTCAGTGCTAAGTTATCAAACCTCTTCACTCAACCCAGCAATGTAACAACGTAACAACTAAGATGGCATGCCCTGCAAGCAAAGAATTGACTTGTCTATTGGACACACTACAATCAGAAGTGAACTTGGGTTGGGGGGAGAGGAAAGGTTTGTAGAAACCTTTAAAGCAAACTTTAAGTTTGAGCCCACTCTTCTCAGAAACCAAGCATTTATGTAGAGGATACAGCGTGCCTTGGTTTGGGCAGATGTTTTTGTAATTCTGTCCTTGCTATACCTTCTCAGGATATACTCCTTTGTTAAGGCTCAATGATGTTGATTGGTTAAGTGATATGGAAGTAGTAATTGGTCAACTGATATTTGGACAATGAGGAGAAGGAGGAGGAAGAAATGCTAATTGGGAATGATATTGGGAAATACACTAGATTAGGATTCATGAGTTATAAAAAGAGAAAGCACGCCAAACCACAAGGTTACCCCTAGAACACTGAGGGAAGCAGCAGCCTTTCTCCAGGGGAAAAAAAAAAACCCACTCTGCTAAATGGAGTATGGTCTGGAAGAATGAATGCGGAACGTTTATGCCCTTCATACTCAGATGATCTTCATTTCCACTGACAAATTTGAAGAAAATACAATGAACAGCATGAACTGAAGCTAGGCATCAGAAGGGAATAGAGTTAACAACTTGAGGACCAGACCAAGCCCAAAGTCTTAAATCTGGTGTTCCAAGGCCTTCATGTCATCTCTATCTTTTCCCAAACCAAAATACCCCACCTATGCCACTACTCTCTTACACATGTTTAATCTCCATATTAGAATACAAGCTCTTTGATGAAAGGAATCATCTTCATTTTTACATTTGCAGTGTTTTTCATACACTGTGCTTTTTCATTCATTCATTCATGCATGCATGCATTCATGCATTCATTCATTTAAATTACCTTTCCAGTAGATAGACCAGGAGTCAGGAACACTTAAATTCAAATTTGACTTCAGGTGTTTATTTGCTATGTGACCCTGGGCAATTTGTTTAAACACTCTCTGCCTCAGTTTCCTCTTCTGTAAAATGTGGATAATAATAGAATCTACTTCCCAGTGTTGTAAGGACAAAACAAATTAATATTTATAAAATGATTTATAATCTTTAAAGCACTATGTAAATGCTAGCTCTTATGATATTATTATTGTTGTTCTTTTGTTCTTTAAAATAAATCTTCCATTTTATTGAGACAAGTTTACTTAGTATCTTACATATAGATCACACTCATTCCTGCCTACATGATTTTTGTAAGGAAACCAAGCATACCAATTTTTTTAATTGCTTTGTTTCACACAGCTAGCAAGTGTTATATATCAGAGGCCAGATTTGAACTCAGGTCCTCCTGACTCCAAGATTGGAGCTCTGTCTACTGTGCCATTTAGCTGCCCCTCATCCAATGTTTTATACTGTGAAAAATCAAAAATAATTTTTTTTGTTTTTTAGATGCTTTTTTTGGAGGGGTGAGGCAAGTGGGGTTAAGTGACTTGCCCAGAAGAATTTGTTTTTTAATAAATTTCCAGCAAGAAGTTGCAAAGACCTTAAAAGAGCCATAAAATCAAGATGATAACTTTTAGGGATAGAGAAGGGTTATTTATTAGGAGCTGCTTCCAATGGAGGAGTGCCCTATATTTTCCCTTTTTGATATTTTATTTTTTTAAAATATATTTCATTGTAAATGCACATTCATGTCTAATTCCTATATTATCATTATTTTATATTGTTTCTTATTTTATTTTTTTTTAATGTTTCACTGTAAATGCATATTCATGTCTAACCTCTATATTACATTCTCCTCTATCCTAGTTCATTTTTTAATAACATTTTATAGTTCTCTCTTAACAAATTTCTATTTTCTGTCCCTCCCGCCTCCCCCACATAAACTGAAAAAGAAAATCTAACCCTCATAATAAATATTTATAGCCAATCAAAATAGATTTGCACATTGCCCATGTCCAAAAATGTATGTCTNTTCTCTTAACAAATTTCTATTTTCTGTCCCTCCCACCTCCCCCACATAAACTGAAAAAGAAAATCTAACCCTCATAGTAAATATTTATAGCCAATCAAAATAGATTTGCACATTGCCCATGTCCAAAAATGTATGTCT
>NW_020955033.1:1599956-1602529 GCF_900497805.2 Vombatus ursinus | reverse complement strand
CATTCTTCATTTTGAGTCTATCAACACTTTGAGAGGAAAAGGGTAACATTCTTCATTATCATTACTTGGAATGATCAGAGATCTTGTCTTTCAATGTTGTTCATTTGTACAACCTTACTATTACTGTATAAATTGCTCTCTTGGTTCTGCACACTATACCCTGCTTCAGTTACTTTATGTCCACCCAAAAATCATTCTTTTTGTCATTTCTTATAACAATATCCCATTACATTCATTTACCGTAATTTGTTCAGCCATTGCCAAATTGAGTTTCTAGTTATTAGCCACCATGAAAAGAGATGCTCTAAATATTTTTTTCATATAAGTTTTCTTTCCCTCTTCCCTTGATCTCTTTGGGGTATAGGTCTAGTTGTTTCTGGGTAAAAGGGAATGCATAATTTAGGACTTTTTGGATCATAGTTCCAAATTGTTTTTCATTATAATGGCTGGATGGATTTCACAGCTACTCCAACAGTGCATTATTGTATCAGTTTTTCTATAACCCTTCCAACATTTGTTATTTTTCCTTTCTTGTCATTTCCAGCAATTTGATGAGTGTAAGGTAGAACATCACAGTTGCTTTAATTTATATTTCTCTTATAATAAATGATTTGGGACTTTTTTTCATATGGCTAGTGGATAGATTGGATTTCTCCCCCTGATAACTGCCTTTTCATATCTTTTAGCCGTTTATCAATTGTACTTCTTCTTATAAATTTGAATCAATGCTTTATAAATCTTGGAAATGAGACCTGCATTAGAGAATCTTGATGCAAAGTTGTTGGGTTTTTTCTGCTTAATTTAGAAAGGAAGGAAATGAGCACTCGGGAACAACACTGGCAAGTAGATTCTAAATATTAAGCACTTGCTATATCGCAGGCACTCTGCTACGTGCTTTACAAATATCTAATTTAATCATCCCAACAACCCTAGGAGATAGGTACAATTATTATCTCCATTTTACAGTTAAGGAAACTGAGGCAGACAAAGGTTAAGAGATTTGCCGAGGGTCACACAGCTAGTAAATGTCTGAAGCAGGTCTTGAACTCAAATCTTCCTGATTCAAATTCTAGCACTATATCTATTTCACCACCTAGCTGCCTTCCCTCTAATCTTAACTGTGTTTGATTTATTTGTGCAAAAACCTTTTAATTTTATGTAATCAAAATTGTCCATTTTGTCTTCTGTGATCCACTCTTGGGTCACCTCTCTCATATCCTCTGTTTGGTCATGAATTTTTCCCTTATCCATATGTCTGAACGGTAATTTCTTCCTTATTCCTCTATTTGTTTAAAGATATGACCTTTATATCTAAGTTATGTATCCATCTGGAGCTTATCTTGATATATGATGTAAGGTGTTGGTCTAAATCAAACTTCTGCCAGACTGCTTTCCTATTCCTTCACAACACAGTACCTGGGGTCTTTATGTTAATCTCTCAGTTTGTTTGCTTCTCTGTATGCTGTGTACCAAATATCTTCACCTCACTGACTTCAGTTTGTTTGTTTATTTTTTTTAGCCATTATAGCATTTTGATGATCATTGCTTTGGAGTATGATCTGAGATCTGGTAATGCTAGCCCCTTTTCCTTCCCATTTCTTTTCACTATTTCTCTTAAGATTCTAAAACTTTTCTTCTCCCAGATTAATTTCATTATAATTTTTCCAGTTCTATAAAATAATTCTTAAGTAGTTCTATTTATGTGGCACAGAACAAGTAAATTAATTCATGTAGTATTGTCATTTTAATGATATTATCTCTGCCTTACAATTAGCAATTGATATCCCTCCAATTGTTTAGGTCTGTCTTTATTTCCATAATGTTTCATTCATTTCATTGTTGTTCAGTCATATTTCAGTCATGTTCTACTCTTCATGACCCCATTTGAGGTTTTCTTGGCGGAGATACTGGAGTGGCTTGCCATTTCCTTTTCCAGTTCATTTTACAGATGAGGAAACTGGGGCAAACGGGGTCAAGTGACTTGCTCAGGATCACACAGCTAGTTAGTGTCTGAGGCCAGATTCAAACTCAGGAAGATGAGTCTTCTAGACTCCAGGCCCAGCACTCTATCTATTGCACCACTTAGCTGCCCAAGAATGTTTCATAGTTATAAATATAATGTTCCAGTATGTCTTAGAATGTAGATTCCCAAATATTTTATATATTTTAACTATTTAATGTAATTTCCCTTTATATCTCTTCCAGATGTATTTCGTGAGCAATATACATAATGATGAGAATTTGTGTGGATTTATTTTATACCCTGCTACTTTGCTACAGTTATTGTTCCAATCAATTATTAGTTGACTCCACAGGGTTCTCTAAGTATAGCATCATGTAATCTTCAAAAAGCAATAAGTTTGTTTCTTTTTTTCCTGTGCACATTCACTCCTCAGGTTATTTTTCTTATCTTATTGCTGGGATTAACATTTCTAATATTATATCAAATAGTAGGGGTACTGGATATCCTTTCTTTTCCTTTGATCTCACTGAGGTTGGCTCTTGGTTTTAGATGGTTACTACTTACCATATTAAAGAAATATATATATGTATATATGTATATACATATATAT
>NW_020955033.1:1599745-1599904 GCF_900497805.2 Vombatus ursinus | reverse complement strand
GTATATATGTATATACATATATATATATTCCTATATTTTCAACTGTTTTTAACAGAAATAGATGCTACATTTTCTAANATGTATATGTGTATATACATATATATATATATTCCTATATTTTCAACTGTTTTTAACAGAAATAGATGCTACATTTTCTAA
>NW_020955033.1:1574466-1599695 GCF_900497805.2 Vombatus ursinus | reverse complement strand
GATTTTTCTGAATCTACAGATATAATCATATGACTATTGTTATTATCATTAATAACATAGTCTGTTATGTTTAAAAATTTCCTATATTGAAATAGTCCTGCATTCATAAGTTTAACTTAGTCTTGATGTTTCAAGCGTGTTTTTTATACATAACATATTGTTGAATTCTGCTTTATAATCCATTCTACTATCCTCTTTCATTTTATAAGCAAGTTCATCCTATTCATATTTGTGATTATTAATTGTATATTTCCCCCTTCTATCCTCTTACTTTTTCCTCTCTTCATTCCACGCTCCTTCTCTTACAAAGAATAATTTAATATGAATCATATCATTTGTACCTCAGAACAACCGTGTGATATGGGTACTACAAGTTTTATTCTCTCACTTTTACTGAGTGGTGAAGTGAATTGTCTGTAGCCCTATACTAGCAAAGGTCAGAGGCAGGAGCTGAAGCCAAGTCTTCCTCATACAGATCTTACATTCTATCTACTATGCTACCCTGACTCTCTTATGCCATGACATAAGCCATAGTTTAAGTACTGATTGATACTAATTTATTTTAATGAAAATAATAGCAGTTTACACCTAATTTTTTTTTAATTTTTACATACTTTGCCTTAGCTACTCTATCTGTATAAAAATGTCTATCAATAGATATTGGCACTTACTGTTTTAATAATATAATATTTTCATATAGAAATAATACCCTTCATTGAGAATAAAGATGCTTATTTTCCTCAGTGATCTATATTTGAGGAAGCTGTTGGACTATAGGAATTCTAAATTTCTTTCCAAATGTATTTGGTACTTAACATACAGAAGCAAGCAAACCAAGACCCAAGTTGCTGTGTAATGAAGGAATGGGAAAGTAGTCTGGTAGTTTTGAAATTCTATAGTGTAAGCTCCTAAAAGGTGAGGAACATATCAGGCCTTGTTGTTGTTCTACACACATGGCAATCCATCTCTCAACTCTGGGCATTTTCAGTGGCTGTTCCCCGGGCCTGAAACCCTCTTTATCCTTATCTCAGTCTCCTGGCTTCAATGGCTTCTTTCAAATATCAGGTAAAAGCCCCACTTCTACAAGAAGCTTTTCCTAATCTGCCTTAGTCTTAGTGTGTCTTCCCTCTGAAATTATCTGTAATTCATCCTGTATGTATTTTGTTTGTGCATAGTTGTTTGCATGTTGTCTTCTCCAATTAGACTATAAGCTCCTGGAAAGCAAGGACTTTTCTGTTTTGTGTGTAGTTGTTGTTGTTTCATTTTGCTTTGTTTTACCTTTCTTTGTACTTCCAGTGCTTCACTCAGCTCCTGGCGCATGGCAGGCGCTTAATAAATGCTTCTTAACTTTACTTGATTATTTCTCTTGTATCCCCTAAGTAGCCACCCTATCTTAGGTGCTGAACATAAGCTCTCAAAATATGCATTGCATTATTGGACCAGGAAAGGAGAGGAGGCAGGACCAAGAAAACCTAAGTTTTGTATACATATACATATATCCTATAATTTTTATCTGTGACCATGTTCCCTCATGCCAGGAGAATGTAAGCTCCTTGAGGGCAAGGATTATCTCACTTTGTGATTTATGTCTCTGAATATCCTCAACTTCTAGATGTGCTTAACAAATGTTTGTTGATTGACTGATCAATTAGTTCATTGAGATGGAATTAGGACTTATTGTTAGAGGGGAAAAAATGGGAACCAGGCATGTGTTATAGAGAGAAACTGGGTTTGGGAGTTAGATTTGTAATGATATGAAACATAGTAGGAATATATTTAGAAGGATATTTTCAGTGGAAAAATGTATGCTATGTTTAAATAATCCATCCTTCAGTTGTTCCAATGCTCAATCCATCAAAAGGGCCAAATGTTATGTTCTTTCAGGTTCAATGGTCCAAAAGAGCAGGCAATAAAAATTAAATGCATTCTACTTATCCTCAATTAGCTACTACAATTGGGGAAGAGGCGAACCCTGTGTTGAGGCTAACCTAAAGTAGTAAGTATATAGAGCTCATTTGGTAATTGAGTTTGGAATATTTACATGCTGTGCTTTCAGGGAGAGGGGCACATTGCTGCTCTAAATCCCATGATACTTTGATTATCTTTGTTACTATGTTTTATTTGAGCTAATAAAAATATATTTTGTTCATTGAGCCTACACCAAATGGTGAAAAGGAAACAGATCAAGAAGGAGGCAGAGTCAAGCCTTGCTGAAGCTAATCCATGAAGTAGCTCATTCTTAAATACAGTAGGTAGTCAAGATAGCACTATACAATATGCAAAGAATCTCCTTGTCTCTCCTTCTGGGCTGCTGCTCATTTCCTGGAGTGTCCCAATATTTCTCAAGTTTATATCTCAATTCCAAATCTTAGCTAGTAAGAAAAAAAGAGAAAGAGAGAGAGAGACAGAAACCATTCCCATTTACCTCTCTATTATTTTCCATCTTTCTCTAAGTATCTGTACGTAATGCACACCTACCACCCATTGTCCTCCAAGGCAAAAATCCTACCCAGACCTGTCTTCCTCAAAAGTACCCTCCTTCTTGCCCTAAAATCTATCCTTCCTCTTCCCCTTATCTGTTCTGGGCCCACTCAGAACCCTGCTGTCTTCATTCTAAGACACATATAACAGGAATGAGTAGGACTCTAATGCCTCTTCCAACACTGAACCTATAATCTTTTAATCCTATAATGCTGTGACTCTTAAATTTGTCTCTAGCCTTGACCTCTCCCCTGAGTAACTGATCTATGCTTCCTATTATGGGTTGGATAGCTTCATCTAAATGCCCTAGTAATAGCATTTAAGGAGGGAGATGCAGCTGTAGACACTGTGGTCCTTACCTGTGATTTCAGTAGGATCCATGACTCCTAGCGTGGAAACTTTCTCATAAAGATGACTAACTCTTTTGTACCTTAAAGTCTTAAAGAGTTGTCTGAGGAACTTAGAGATTAAGTTGACTTGCCCATGATCATGCAGCTACTATGCATCAAAACAGAACCTCAAAAGTCCCAATCTCAAGGCCCACCCTCTATCAATGAACGAAAGACAAAGTATTTATTAAGGACTCACTAAGTTCAAAGCACTGTGCTAAGGACTACGGACACAAATAGAAAAGCAACACGAAAAGAAAGCAAAAGTCTTTGCTTTCAAGGAACTCACATTCTAATAAGGGGAGACAACATACACATAGGGCATATGGAAAAGTCCAGTGAAGTACCTTAGGACATGGCAGCAGAAACAATGGTAAGGTTTAGGGGGTCTACATGGCAAGTGATCCAGTTTAGCAGGAATGATAATAATAATGGCAGCTATCATTTCCATGACACACTAAGGTTTACAAAGTACTTTATAGAACTTCTCTCATTTAATTCTCATAATAACTCTTTGAGGTATGTGTTATTATTATCCCCACTTTATAGGTGAGGAAACAGGTAGATATCAAAGGTGAAAGCACAGTCCTGAAAAGGCTCAGCAAGTCCTCACACCCGAGGTGCTAGTCCTCTCTTAATACCTCGTACACTCCACAAAACAAATATATTGAAGTTAAATACTGGATGGTTAGATATAACTAGAAGTTGGGGTATCATGAAAGGCATTATGCAGAAAGTGATGCTTGAGCTGCATCTAGAAGAAAGAGAAGGATTCTGTGAGGTGGGATTGAGAAAGAGGTGTGTTTCAGGCATAGGGGACAGCCTGTGCAAAAGCATAGATACAAGAAATAGAGTACTAGGTGTTTGGGGTAACTCATAATTCTGGACTACAAGTTTTGATGTCATTGGTGCAGATAGGAATATCTGCACCACATGAAGCAGCTTCTCTGATAATTACTCTGCTGTTCCTCAGAACTTGCAAGTAGGCAAACCCTCAAATAAGCTCTTTCAACTAGCATCCATCCTCAAAAGGGCACTGGAAAGTATTACTGTCTGGAATTGACTAGCAGTTCCTTTAAGTCAGAGAACTTTGAGGCTTAGCAGGCTAACACTCTGGGCAAAGTAAAGAAGACCTATCAGTTCTTCATTCACTAAAATTCTGCATCGTCCATTAGATCACAAGCATTTCTTCCTCCCATACAAAAAAACTGTTGAAAAAAATCTCTTTCCCCATTCTACTTTTTCCTTTCAAATCAGAGGGGGCAACAAAGAACACTAGCCATTTGTAAGAAGCTTCAACTCTTATAAAATTTAGGTGGCACTGAAGGACAGTAGCTACTACTGACACTCTCATTTGATGAACTCTGGTCTCTCTTCATCCTTTCAGGAATCTCATAACTGCAGTCCTTCATCAACTGACTGCTCTGGCTGTCATTTCTTCACACAGCTTAGACAGAGCAGGATTATCTACCCCCTGCTAAGGATAATACCTTAAATAAACAGTACTTTATCAAAAATGTAAACAAATTTCTGGAAAAATAATATTCAGTTTTAGTAAAATAAACCACAAAGTCTCTCATGCTGTCCTTATGGATAAGATGAAAACATAAGGCTAGATGTTAGTATAGTTAGATGGTGTTAACATGGTCATTGAATATATATATATATATATATTATATATACATATATATAGTGTAGTACATATACACCATATATGTAGTATATATATATATATACATATATATACTACACTATACTACACTAAACTATAGATATAGATATATCCCCTCTTCACAGGGGAGCAGAACAATGGAGTTATACAACAACCAGCCAATTAGAAGGATTTCTGAGGCACAGAGATGCTTGACATAGCAGTGATCCTTTTTGAGTGAACTCTAGCCAAATTTGGAGATGTCTGTAGCTGCCAGAAACTGCAGAACTAGCCTTGACTAGTTCAAGGGTGTCCTCAAACAGAAGCTGCAGACTCAAGACCTTGCTCAGGACTTTCTAAACATCCTAGCTTATTGGGTCTACAGATGATCCCCTCCCCTTAACCCATGCTTCCTGACCAAAAGCCTCTAGAAACTATATTATCTCACCATTTTTTCACTCCCCTTTGAACAGCACTTTCTCTCTCTCTCTTTCTCCCTCTCTCTTCCTCTCTGCTCCCTTGCAAAATCTTCTCCTCCTACAAACTTTTTTTACCCCCTCAGACAATAATTGTTTTGTAATCTGTGATTGGACTCTTTCATTTCAGGTCCTTTTATGGGACTGGGCGGGGGGGGAGGGTCATTTGTTAGCAGTGGACTCAATATCAGTTAAATGCCAACACCCAGAAAGAATGCAAGTTTCTTGATGTCCAGGACTCTTTTGTTTTTGTCATTGTAACCATAGCTGCCTAGCAAAGCATATGGCACTTAATGAGCACTTTAATAGATGCTTATTGAATTGTATTATCTCATTCACACATGTCTTATTACAAACATTGAGTCCTTTGAAATATTTAATAAATTTTATTTACGATTCCTCTGAAACTTAAATCTTCAACCAAAGGCACGGAATCATCAATGGTAAGAAATTCTAGTCATATGGCAACTGATTTGGGGAGAAACTTGGAGGTAGCCCCCAAAATTACGACACAGCCTCAAAATAAAGTGATCTCTGCCTCTGAAACTAAATTAATTCCTCATAGAAGAGCTTCAAGTATCTTTTCATAAGCATGGGGTGTCTCATAACCCCTTATAAAAGAATGACCTCTCTTCCTTAAATTGCTGGTCTTGACAGCTGGTAGCAGCACAGGATGTGAATGAGAGTTGTTGACTCTATATGATAAGCAGATAGTCCATTGTGCTATTTCTACTTGTTCCCTACTCTTCCGCCTCTACCCACACACTTTATTTACTCCTCAACTGTCCATCCTGTCTCTCACCCATTAACATATTCATCCAAATATATTGACCCAATCAGTCTACTTATCCACCCATCATTTCATTCAACTCCATATCAACTATTCTATTTTTAAAATTCGCACAACTAAGCTATTCATCTTTCTCTAAAAGCACATGGCAATGTGACACATTTTCAAAACCAATAAGGAAAAAAACAGCATCCATTGAGAAGTCTCTTGTTCTTTGGCAACACTCAATTCTCCTGCTATCCAGGGTCCTACAACCTGCAGTCCCATAACTATTCCTTTTCCTAAGCACATTTCATTCTTCCCAATTAGGAAAGAATGATTCAGCAATGTTAAATTTCTTTAAATAAATTCATTTGACCCATTTCAGGTGCCACCTTCTTCACGAAGCCTTATGTGACTTTCTTTTCTCCTTGCTCTCATTTCTCATATCATTCCACCTAAACATATCCTTTGTCCTTCCTTCTTTCTCCCTTGTAGCAGTTATTTGTATGCAGTATTGAGACTCTATTATATCAAAAGGTGGTTCAGAATGGAGATCTGTGGCCCCTGGCAGTGAAATGGCATAGTGGATAAAATACTGAATGTAGAGTCAAGAAGATCTAAGTTTAAATATTTCCCTAAGCAGTTACTAGTTGCATTATCCTGAGCAAGTCACTTAATCTCACTCAACTTCAATTTTCTCATTTATGCAATTAAGATAAAAATAGCACCTCCCTCATAAAGTCATCTTCACAAGAATCTTCATGAGAAATAAAATAATCTAAGTAAAGAAAACCTAAGATATAAGTATATATAAAGATAGATATGAAAGTACATTTTGTCAAATAAGACAACCTTTTAAAACCTTAAAGCATATAAATGTTAGCTGCTATTGTTGTTGCTTCATCCTCCAAACCTAGTACAGTGGTCAGTTATTGGTACCAGAATGAATGAATGGAATTGATGTCCAAAAACTAAGCTCATTTCTTTCTCTTAAATCTGCTCATCCTTATGACTTCAGTCTAACTTGTTTGAAATCTTAGGGATTATCTTTGACTCTTTTCTCACCACTAGCATCTAGTTCCCAAGTCCTTTTAATTCTGTCTCTTCTCCATCTCTCCTACCTTCATTTCAACTGCCAGTAGCCCAATTAAATCCCTGTTAACAAATTCTCCACCACCCTCTCTATCCCAACCTATCCTTCACACCATTGTCACAATAGTTTTTGTTAGGGATAAATCTAAACATAACATTTTTCTGCTAAGAAAAAAAAAAACTTCAATGGCTCCCTTCATATGATATCCAATAGACTCCACAATCTGACACCACCCTAGCATTCTAGCTTTATCCCATATTCCTAAAGGGTAGGGCTGACTATGTTATTCCCTATTGCAGCAAGCTCCAATGTTTCCCTCTTGGATCAAATAAAAAGTCCTCTGTTTGGCATTGAAAGCCTCTCACAGTCTTATTCAAGCCTACCTTTCCAAACTTATGAGACAATAGTCTTCTTCATGGATTCTATCTCAGCCACTCTAGCCAGCTAGTTGTCCTTCTCATGTGACATTTCATTTCTAGGCTCCATGGCTTTGCATAGTCTATCCCCCAAGACAGGAATGAACTAACTTCTCATTTATACTTTTTAGAATCCCTAACACCCTTCAAGGCTCACCTCAAGTGGCACCTCCTACATGTGATCTTTTCTAATCCCCAAACTCCTAATACAGCCCAAAATGACTTTGCACATATTTTGTATCGATGATTATGTGTACCATTGTTTCTCCTGATAGAACATAAGCTCCTGGAGGAGAAGAACACTTTTTTTTTTGGTATTTGTATCCCCAGTGCTTTGCACATAAAAGGCACTTGTGCATGGATATTGATCGATTGATTCCATATATACTATAGACCAGGAAAATTCGACCAATCAGGCCCAAATACATGTTTTCCCCACCTCCATGCCTTTCCTCATGCAGTACCTTGGAATCCAGAGTTTAGAATATTTAATTTTTATCTGTTCTTTATTTGTTTTAATTTGTTATCAAATTTTATTTTAGTCATTTATAAACTTGATATATTAATCCATATCAAAAAGTAGGAATTATCCATTTATCTTTTTGTAGAATAAAATTGTAATATCAACCTTGCAAACTAACATGAGCTGAAAAACAGACATCAAAATAAAAAAATGAATTTTCAACTCATCATTCCCAAAAGTACCACCATATAGAAAGATTGTCTGTGTACATAACTATAAGAATCCACAATATCACATGCTGACATATAAGAGTATTTTAGAATTGGCAGGAACTGAAATTATATAGGCAACTAAATGGCTCAGTAGATAGAGCTCTGGGCCTGGAATCAGGAAGACCTGAGTTCAAATCTGACCTTAGACACTTACTAGCCATGTGACCCTGGGCAAGTCACTTAGCCTCTGTTTGTCTTAATAAACTGGGGAAGGAAATGTCAAACAACTCCAGTATCTTTGCCAAGAAAACCCCATGAACAGTATGGTCCACAGGCTCATGAAGAGTTGGACATGACTAAACAACTGAAAAACAGCAAGGCACTGTGGTAAACACTGGGGATAAAAAGAAAGCACCAAAAAAAAAAAACAGTCCCTGCTTTCTAGGAGGTCAATCTAATAAGGGAGATAACATGCAAACAACTATGTACAAAAACAATATATACAGGAGAAAATGAAGATAATTTCAGAGAAAAGGCACCAAGAACAAGGAGGTCCTTGAAAGACTTCTTGCAGAAGGTGGGGCTTTAGTTGAGATCTAAAGAAATCTAGGAGGAAGAGATGAGGAGGAAGGACATTCCAGGAATAGGGAACAGCCAGTGGAAGTAGTCAGAATCAACAAAGGACAAACTACCAAAATATTATTTGGTAGAGTTAGGAAAAAATACAACAAAATTCATCTGGAAGAACAAAAGGTCAACAATATCAAGAGAATTAACGGGAAAAAAATACAAAGTAAGGTGGCCTAGCAATACCAGATCTCAAACTATATTATAAAGCAGTAATCATCAAAATTAACCAGTACTGGCTAAGAAATAAGAGTGGTGCATCAGTAGAAGAGATTAGGGACACAAGACACAGTGCTAAATGACCATAGTAACCTATGGTTGATAAACCCAAACACCCCAGTCTCTGGGATAAAAAGTTGTTGTATGACAAAAACTTCTGGGAAAAGTGGAAAACAAGAGGGCACAAACTAGCTATAAACCAATATTTTACACCATATACCAAGATCAGGTCAAAATAGGTACATGATTTAGACATAAAGGATGGTATCATAAGCAAATTAGAAGAGGAAGAAATAATCTACCTGTCAAATCTATGGGGAAGGGAAGAATTCATGACAAAACAAGGGCTATAGAGCAATACAAAATGCAAAATAGATAATTTTGATTATATTAAATTAGAAAGTTTTGCATAAACAAAACCAATGCAATCAATATTAGAAGGAAAGCAGAAAGCTGTGAAACAATCTTTACAGCAAGTGTCTTTGACAAAGGCCTCATTTCTAAAATATACAGAGAACTGAAGCAAAGCTGTTTCCCAATTGATAAATGGTCAAAGGACATGAACAGGCAATTTTCAGATGTACAAATCAGAGCTATCTATAGTCATATGAAGAAGTGCTCTAAATCACTTTTGATTAGAGAAATGCAAATTAAAACAACTCTGAGGTACCATCTTACCCAAATCAGATTGGCTAATATGACAAAAGAGGAAAATGATAAATGTTGGAGAGGATACAGGAAAATTGGGACACTAATGCACTGTTGGTGAGGTAGTGAACTGATCCAACCATTCTGGAAAGAAATTTGGAACTATGCCTAAAGAGCAACCAAACTATGCATACCTTTTGATCTAGCAATACCACTACTAGGCTGTATTCCAAAGAAATCATCAAAAAGGAAAAAAGGCTTACATGTGCAAAAGTGTTTATAGCAGCCCTTTTCATGGTCTCAAAATATTGGAAATTGAGGGAATACCCACCAATTGGGGAATGGTTGAACAAGCTGTGGTATATGAATGTAATGGAATACTACTATGCAATAAGAAAAGATGGACAGGAAGATTTCAGAAAAACCTGGAAAAGCTTGTACAAACTGATGCAAAATGAAATGAGCAGAACCAGAAAAATATTGTACACAGTAACAGCAACATTGTGTGATCAATTATGAATGAATTAGCTCTTTTCAGCTACACAATGATCCAAGACAATTACAAAGGGCTCACTATGGAAAATACTATCCACATCCAGATAAAGAACTGATGGACTCTGAATGCAGATCAAAGCATACTTTTTTCACTTTATTTTTTTCGTGGCTTTTTTTCTCTTTTGGTCTGTTTCTTCTTCAACAACTATGACTGATATGGAAATATGTTTTACATATTTGCACATATATAACCTATATCAAATTGCTTACCATTTTAGGAAGAAGGGAGGGGAGTGAAGGAGGGAGAAAAATGTGGAACTCAAAATCTTGTAAAAATGAACACTAAAAATTGTCTTTACATATAATTGGGGGAAAATAGAATGCTATCTTAAAAAAGAATCAATAAAGGACATGTTGGGTGTGAGAAATAGTAAGGAGGACAGTTGTTACTGCATCACAAAGCACGTGGGGGTGAATAAGGTATGAGATAACTGGAAAGGTAGGGAGGGGTCAGGTTATGATGGGCTTTGAAATTTATCCTGGAGGTAAAGGAGTTTACTGAATTTGAAGACAGAGTGTAATACGGTCAGATACGAATCTGAGAAAGATCAGTTTGAAAACTGAGTAACAATTAAGAGATCATTGGTAACTTGGAGAAAGCAGCTTTAGTTCAATGATGAAGTCAGAAGCCACACTCAAAGTTAAGATAGTAAGTAGAAAAGTGGAGGCACCTATCACAGACAGCCTTCTCAAAGAATTTAGCCATAAACAGGAGGAGAGATATAGAATGATAGCCAGCAAGGATGGAGGGATTGTGTGAAAGTTGTTGAGGATTGAGGAGACATAGGCATATTTTTTGGCAATAGGGAAGTATCCAACAGACAGAGAGTAATTAAAGATTAATGAGAACTATGTTATTGTTTGTCCGTCATTCTTGAAGAGGACCATGATATTGGGAAGGTAACGCCATGATTTCAAGTAAATTGGATTTAAGTGAGGGAGGGCTGTGCAAAGTCACCAGCCTCACTTTCTCCTCCAGAGCCATCTGGGCTTAGTTGGCAAGATATAGTTCAGGTTGACTGGAGAGGCCCTGAATGCAATAGGAGACCTCGACCTTTTTAAGCTAAGGTCTTTCCCAGGTCTCAGTTTGACTGAGGCAATGCCTATTCAGTGATTAAAGCTAGGTAAGAAATGAGTAAAAGAATGACCTCTTTTACCTAGTCAAATAATAATAATAATAATAATAATAAATCTGGGAGGAGAAGACCCTCAAGGTTTCTGGCCAAAACAGAACCAATTGCTATTTACATTCACTCTGAACCATTAGGGCCCAAACAATGACCAGGTAGGACTTGGGCTGGGACCTATTGTTGGTCAATCAATGAGAGCTTTGGGTTTGAGGCATGGTCCTTAGGAAAGAAATCTAACCTATAAACCCCAAGATGTCTTGCAAGTTGGAGAGGAGAGGAGAAGGGAGTAGAGGAAAGGGGAGGGGAAGGGAGAATGAGAACTGTGGAAGACTTGGCCACTGCAATCAGTACAATGATACAAGACAATTCCTAAAGGACTCATGATGAAAAAATGCTGCCCACCTCCAGAGGGAGATATGAGGACCTCTGCAAGCAAATTAAATTATAATTCTCTCATTTTATTTTTCTTGCTCTTTTTTTTTCAATGTGGCTAATATCAAAATATGTTTTGCGTGATTTCACATGTATAATTGAGATCATATTGCTTGCCTTCTCAGTGGGTAGAGGAAGGATAAGAGGGAGGGAGAGAATTTGAAACTCAAAATTTTAAAAGAAAATGTTAAAAAATGAATAATAACATTTTGAGTGAAAAAATAAATTATTTTTAAAAAGTAAGATTAACAAAAGAGTGTAGGGATGACAGAGGAGCCAATCTTCTGGAGAAGATAGGATGGAATAGGATCATTAGTCCATGTAAAACAGTTTGTCTTGGCCAGGAGAAGAGGCAACTTTTCATGTAAGACAGGATTAAAGGAAGATTTAGTAGCAGAAGCTGCTATCTGGAGGATAGAAGAAGGAGAAGTAGCTCTCAGCAAGTGGCCTCCATTTTTTCAGTGAAATATAAGGCAAGGTTTTCAACCAAAAGGGTAGGGGAAAAGGAGACATAAGAGGTTTAAGGAGGTATGAAAAGTTTGAGGAAAATCCCTAACAATTAGAGCTAACTGAAAGCATGTAGTATAAGCAGCTTCTGAAATTGGTACATTATAAGTGTTCAGACAAAATCTAGATGGTAGCTTTGCAGTGGTTTCGGTGCAATGTGATTCAGAATAGATGTGGGATTTGTGTAATGGTTGGCACTCTGGACTCTGAGCCCAGTAATCCAAGTGGATATCCTGATTCAACCTGCAAAGTATTGCTTGCTAGTACCAGAGCTGGTCCTATTCTTCCTGTTGTTTCTGCAACTGATAGTTTTGAGGCAGTGTTGTATGGGAGAAGAGGGTTGGAATCCAAGTGAGAAGGCACTAGTTCAAATTCACTTTGAATTCTGCCGATTATATGACCTGTCTGACCTTAGCCAAGTCATTTATCTTCTCTGAAACTCAATTTTCTCATTTGTAAAGTGAAGGAAGAGTTTGGACTAGAAGACCTCTGGGGTCCCTTCCATCTTTAAATCTATATATAAAAGGAAATCTGTCTCCACGACTAGTTTTCCAATCCTGAAATTCTAGGATCCTGGGAATCCCTTGAAGCTATAAAATAGTATGGCTTCTCAGACTATGTCATTCTCCTTGATACTCTGCTACTTCTTATATTTAAATAGATACATACACTACTACAAGTCCTTAATAGATAAGCACTATGCGTTATCAATGTGTTACCTCTTGAATATAATAATATCTTACTTGAGGCCAAAATAAATGACAGCTTAACTTCCAGTTGGCCCATTTTAAAGCAATGACAAACTAGCATTGCTTCAATGGTAGAGTTCAGTTTGTCCCAATAGAGAAGCTTATCTACTGCAGAATACTTGAACTGAATTGATGCCTAGATGACATAATAACTAACACACCAAAGGGGAGTCACTGACAAACTCTTTGGGACAAGTCCAACTAAAGGAGATCCCGGAACTCAAGGTCAAGAGAGCTTGTTCAGGAAAAGAGAGCGAGTTCTTCACTCCCTGAAAGATTATGGGGGTATCTCAATCCTATCTTCAAATCCTAAAACCCCAGGAGGCCTCTGGGAACCTGCAGTGAGGATACTTCTCTTGGAAAGCCAAGCCACTCCTAACGTATGAAAATTCACAGTGATGGGGTTGGGATCTGGGCCCCAGAAAGGAAAAACCCTGGACTTTCCCACTTGGCCAAATCTCTGGCAGTCCCCTGAGGCTATAATCCCATCAACTGGCCTTTCATTGTGGACCTCCCTATGGCCCCAGGCCACTTCTCCATCCTCCCTTGGCCAAGTGGTCCAGATCCCTGGAATTCTATTACCTCATAGACTACTTGGCCACTCCTAGATCCCTCCCACAGTCTTTCTGTATATAAGGTCCATCTTGTCTCCATTAAGATGCTGAGATTCTTATAATCTAGCCATTGCTCAGATTCCTAAAATCTAGCCATGGCTTAGATTCCTAAAATCTAGCCACAGCTGAGATTCTTAAAATCTAGCCACTGCTCAGATTCCTAAAATCTAGCCACTGCTTACCCATGTTCAGACTCCTTAACAGTGTGCCCAATATGATGGATGTTCTAATAAACTTTGTCTTTGGCTGAAACAAGGGTTGGGTTGAATTCTTTCAGGCAGGACCTGCGTGTTGTGATATTGGGGTCCCAGGAGCCCTGAACCCCTAAACTGCATCAACAGAATCCAAGAAATCCAGCATTGGAAGTGATGAGTCTAGAAGTTTAGGGGTGCTGGAACCGTAAAATCACAACACACGGGTCCTGGTGGAAAGAATTCAACCCAAGCCTTCTTTCAGCCAAAGACAAAGTTTATTAAAGATCCGCCTTATTGGCCAGACTCTTAAAGAATCTGAGCACCTGTGAGGTATTGGCTAGGTTGTAAAAATCTGAGCAGTGACTAGATTATAAGAATCTGAGCACCTTAATGGAGATAAGATGGACTTTATATACAGAAAGACTGTGGGAGGGATCTAGGAGTGACCAGGTAGTTTGGGGTGACTGGAGGAGGGCTCTAAGGAGGATCTGGATGGGAGTGGCCAGTAAGCTGGAGTGAACAGAACTCCTGGGACCTGGACCAAGTGGCCAAGGGAGAATGGAGCCTAGCTAAGATTAAGGGTAGGAGATGGCCTGGGGCCATAGGGAGGTAAAACAATGTGGGGATAGGCTAGGTTAAGGGTAACAGAGAATTGGGAGATTGGGTGTAGCCACAATGAAAGGCCAGTTGATGGGATTATAGCTTCAGGCAAATGCCAGAGATTTAGCCATGTGGGAAAGTCCAGGGTTTTTCCTTTCTGGGGTCTAGCTCCCATTCTCATCAGAAGGAACCTCAGAAGCCTTCTAGTACAACTCGTATCTGAATAGGAATCCTGTATTAAACATTTCCAACAATTGTTCATGTCTTTGTCCAAAGAGCTCTAGTGAGTGGGGAAAACTCACTACAATGAGGAGCTATGTGTGGTAAGGATGGGAGCTAGACTCCAAAAAGGAAAAACCCTGGACTTTCCCACATGACCAAATCTCTGGCATTTGCCTGAACCAGCTTCTCATTGTGGCTACACCCAATCTCCCCTCCATTGTCTTATCTCCCTATTGCCCCTGGCCATTTCCCACCCTTAATCCTAGCTAGGCTCCATTCTCCCTTGGCCACGTGGTCCAGGTCCCAGGAGTTCTGTTCACTCCAGCTTACTGGCCACTCCCATCCAGATCCTCCTTAGAGCTCTCCTCCAGTCACCCCAAACTACCTGGTCACTCCTAGACCCTCCCACAGTCTTTCTGTATATAAAGTCCATCTTGTCTCCCTTAAGGTACTCAGATTCTTGCAATCTATCCACATGCTCAGATTCTTATAATCTAGTCACTGCTCGGATTCCTTAAGAGTCTGTCCAATATGACGGATGTTCTAATAAACCTTGTCTTTGGCTGAAAGAAGGCTTGGGTTGAATTCTTTCCAGCAGGATCTGCGTGTTGTGATATTGGGGTACCAGCACCCCTAAACCCCTAAACCTCATCATGTGTATTCCACTTTTGGATAGCACAAATTGCTAGGAATATTCTCCATTTTCAAATCTGAACTCAGACACTAGCTGGTGAACTCAGGGCAAGTTATTTAACCTTCATTTGCCTCAGGTTCTTCACCTGTAAAATGGGTATAATAATAGCACCTGCCTCATAGGATCGTTGCATCAAATGAAATATCTGTAAAACACTTAGTACTGTACCTGACACTTAGTAGACATTTAATAAATGCTTGTTCCCTTCCTCCTTTCCTGATTCCTTCTGATTCAAGTCATCCCCAAACTATTGTGGAAACTAAGTGCCATGGTGGATAGAGCCCTGGACCTGGAATCAGGAAGACCTGAGTTCAAATGTAGCCACAGGCACTTAGTACGTGGGTGGTCCTGGGCAACTCACTTAACTTTATCTGCCTCAGCTCCCTCTTACATAAAATGAGGATAATATTGTTTCCTACTTCCCAAGGTTGTTGTGAGGATTAAATGAGATAAACATTTGGCAAACCTTCAAAGTACCATAAAAACACTAGTCATTACTATTATTATTAGTATCATGTATCAAACCTTCTTCTCATTACTTCTAGTTCTGATATCTGAGACCAAGTACAACACATCTGATCCCTCTTTCGCTAAGCTCTTCTGGTTCTTTTCCAACATATCTGACTGCTCCTTGGTCTCCTTTGCTGGTTCCTCATTGGTATCACACTCTCTAACTGTGGGTCTATCACCATAATACTTTTCTGGACCTTCTTTTCTTCCCCCTCTATACTTTCACTTGGTGACTCCAACAACTCCCAAGAGTTTAATTATCATCTCTGTGCAGATGTCTCCCAGTTCTATATATGCAACACTAGTCTCCCTCCTAAGTTACTGTCCCACCTCACCAATAGACATTTTAAACTTCATGCCCCAAAGACATCTCAAACTCATCATGTCCAAAATAGAACACATTATCTTTCCCCAAAACTCACTCCTCACTGAACTTCCTTATTTCTGTCCAGGGCACAGCCATCTTTCTAGTCTGTAAGGTACAACATTGGCATTATTCTTCACTACTCTCCTCTCATGTCCATTCAATGGCTAAATCTTTTCATTTCTACCTCCACATCTCTCATTCTATCTTTTCTTTCTACTTATACAGCAACCACCCTAGTCCAAGCCCCGTCACCTCTTGCAATAGCATCCTTATTGGTCTCCATTCCTCAAGCCTCTCCTCTCAATCTAACACTAGCTGCCAAAGTGATTTTCCTAAAATGCAGGTCTGACCATGTCATTCCCCTAGTCGATAAACTCCATTCATTCCCTTTCACCTTTAGGATAAAATATATATTCCTCTATCCCTGAAAGTTTTTCACAGCCTAGCCCCAACCTACTTTTCCAATCTTATTACAGAATTCCCCCTGTCTTGTAGTCTGTGGGCCAACCAAACTGACCTCCTTGCTGTTTATGTCTCACCACACTAGATCTCCTGTTTTAATGCCTTTATATTGGATGTCTTCCATGCCTGGAAAGCATTACCTTCTCACCTCTCATTAACCATATACCTCCCATTCAAAGCTTCCTCTATACCTTTCTCCTCAGGGCCACCAGATATGGTATGCCTAGTATTAAAAGCCTTTCTTTAATTTAATTTAAAAACTAAAATTAAATTTAAAACCTGACATTGTACTATACCTTTTTAACATTGATGCTTGTCATTCTAACTTAAGTTTCAATGCAACAAATAACAATTCTTAAGTAAACAATAAACAAACTATGTAGATACATAATAAAATAAGAGCACTAAAACTTGTTTATTAGCATAAATTTAAGGTACCTTGAAAAATTCAGGTAAATAGACAAAAGTTATGTCTGTAATGAAAAATTAGAGCATTAGCATAAATTAAAAAAGATTAAGATAGTAGCAAAAATTCAGATGCAGGGGCAGCTAGGTGGCACAATGGATAGAGCACTGGCCCCAAAGCAAGGAGGACCTGAGTTCAAATCTGGCCTCAGACCAAACACTTGACACTTACCAGCTGTGTGACCCTGGGCAAGTTACTTAACCCCAATTGCCTAAAAAAAAAAAATCAGATACAATGAAATACAACATAGGCAAAGCAAATATTTCTGTAGGTTAAGAAATTATAAACTCAAGGTGTGATGAAACTGAACAGTTCCCTTAAACAAAAATTCCCAGCCAGTAGAAAACCAAAACAAAATAAACAGTTTTTTTAGTTTCTCCCCCCCAAATTGCAATATTTTCTTTGAAGAAAATTAAAATTCTACAAAAATCCTTAGAATTCTTGGAAGATCTATAACTATTCTACACATTAAGAAGAAAAAAATTCCACATGCAAAATCAATCTGTCAAGACCTCCATTTATAATCATTATGTGACAATGATAGCCATTCACTTGACAAAGGTTCTGGTCCTTGGGAGTTCCATCCCATCCCCAATCCCACCCCTACTTATGCTGGCAGAAATATATTTACATCCTACAAAGTGCCAAACACTTTACAATTCTCAAAGATGAAAGATCTCCTACCTCTCATCTTACCCTCTTTCTATGGGACAGTACTAATTCACTATCTAAAGGTTATGTGGATAATTGTGAACTTACCCAATCAGAAATTGGTTCTCCAGATCTGCCCCTATTCTGACCTCCAATTCTTGCAAACACTGCCTGTTCCCTGAATTTGCTGTTTCCTTAGCCCTAGTCATGTGACCTGGGCATACTGTCATGATTATGGAGGAAGCATTGTACCATAGAAATGGTACTGGACTTAGAATCAGAAAATCAGCATTTGTGTCCTAGCTATTCTATTCGCTCCCTTCATGACAGTGGACAAGTAAATTTAACCTTTCTGAGATTCTGTTTCCTCATCTGAAAATTGTGGAAGTTGAAGTATTTAAGAACTAAGAGTCCCTTCTTTCCGTCAATCTATGAGCCTATGAACCACACAATGGCCAAAATAAGTTTAACTTCATACATCTATTCTTAGCAAAGAATCAATGAAAACAAGTAATGCTACACAATAGCAATAAAACAATGCTACTTTTCAACTTCCCCTCTAAAACTTTTGCTAAACTCCAGTTGTCTTCAGGCAGTAAATAAACCACTTTGAGCAAAAGGAAAACTAGAAAACACATAGCTCATTTGTCTTTTGATCAGGAAAAGGAGTATGAATGGTTCCAACATGGTTCCAAATGATACTTAGCTCATGTATCCAAGGGGACTGGTCTTGAGATAAAGCCTGAAGGAACTCTAAAGGAACACTGGGCTTGGGTTGCTCTTTTTAGGGTTCAGAATTTTGAATCTGGTATAAACTAGAATTCTTGAAAGTCAATGTTCTTCTATTCTCAGCCATTCTGTTGCTAGTAGTCATCTCCAACTGACTCTCACCTCTGCTAGCCCATTCCCCATGGAACAGAGGGAACCCAACAGCCAGTCCCATGAAGAAGACTGATGTAGCTATGCTGTCCTCGTCTTTCCTACTTCTTGATTGTATCTCTTCTTCTTCTGTGCCATGTCATGTCACTTCCAATTACAGATTTCTCTCACTTAACTATAAAGTCAAAGTCCTAATGCTCCATAGAAATGGGGAAAGAGGACAAGCAAAGTAGAGAAGGTGATACAAAATTGTCACAGTGAAACAAAAGATCCTGGAAACCATCTCATCGGCAAATATTTGATCTCCTTGACAATCAAAGATATACAGTAATGAAGAACAATGCCAATTTAGAATATAAACTCATTTCTAAAATAATATAGATGTTAGAAGAATTTGAACAATGTTGCCCTAAAAAGGAGTAAGAAGCAAAGGAGATACAAATGAGATTATAGAAAACTTTACAAGTGACTCAACTAACAAAATCATCCTGAAAGTATTTAAAAATAAAACTAGAAGGACCACAAACAGGATGAAGATAGAAAGATCCATCAGTCAGTCAACAAGCATTTATGAAATACTGATACAAAGAAAGGTAAAAATACAATCCCTGCTCTCAAGAAATTCACATTCTAATGGGGGAGACAACATACAGATAACTATGTGCATTTATATAGATTTATGTAGCATAAATGGAAAGTAATCTTAGAGGACAGGACTAGGGGCAGGGCAAGGAGCTGGGGGCACATTAGCAAAGGCCTCCTGCAGAAGATAGTATGTGAGCTGAATCTTGAAGAAAACTCATAAAGATTTTTATGACAAACTCTTTTCTCTATTAACAATAGTGGAATCACCACCATAATTGGACAATAACTTCATAGTTTCTAGTGAAATTACATTAAAAAAACCAAAGACAAAAACAACAGCAGGAATGACCCAAATATACAGAAGACAGGAGGTCTGTGCTAAAGGTGATACAGTTTTGAGAGCACTGAGCAACTGATTCTCAGAGTGTCTGAAATGGTGAAGAATCCCAAAGATCAGGGTTGTGAGGAGGTAGATTATTGTTAACTCTTATTGTTAACGAAAATGGGTGACAGAGAATATTCATGACTACAGACCTATATCCTTACTTCCCATCTCTACAAATGAGAATAACCTACATAGGCATGAAGAACATCGTTCCAGAAGGCATGAGGAGGGAACAAATAGTATTTCACAAACTACTTCTTCTCAGGTACAAATGATTAAAAGGTATAGAGAATACAAGGTCCCACCGTATTGTTTGTTGACCATGAAAACTTCATAATTTAATTTAGCTGAGCTAAATGACTCTTTAAAGCTTCTCTTCCAACAAGTGGTTTCCCATGAACATATGTGAATCATCCAGGACTCCTTGAAAAATGACAGAGAGTTATCTTCAATGAACTTCTGAGGAGGAGGAGGAGGAGGAGTAGTAGTAGTAGTAGTAGTAGTAGTAGTAGTAGTAGTAGTAGTTCTTGTTGTTGTTGTTGTTGTTGATTCTATGTTTTTGGAGAGGACATCACAAGATGAATTAGATTTAAGTGAGACAGAGTTGCACAAAGTTGTCTCACTCTCTTTTCCTAGTCATTGAAGTCCAGTGCCAGGACAAAAGTCAAGATGACTGGTGATGGCTCAGGATGCAGTGGATCACCTTGGCATTTTTTATGTTTGACCAAGCTCTAAAGCAGGGGTGGGGTACCTGCAGCCTTGAGGCCACATGTGGCCTTCTAGATCCTAAAGAGTGACCTTTTGACTGAATCCAAATTTTACAGAACAATTTCTAGAAGGCCACATGTGGCCTCAAGGCCGCAGGTTCCCCACCCCTACTCTAAGGGCTCCACAGCATCTGCTTTGAAAAAGGGCTCAGCAAGCCCTCACACAAGCTGTGATAGTATCAAGGAAGGGATAAAACAGTGAGATATATGATACCTATACCTTCCAAGGCATAGTTTGCCACTGTCATAGAAGCTATCCAGGGCAAAGTATAAATGGAAAAGAAAGCTTTTGATTCTAAAGGGTAATAGAAGGGTCTTGATTGTTCTAGGGAAAGGATAGTAGAAGTGTCATTTGAACATTATATTCTACATCTTCCTTTTATTCTATTGACACAAAAGTGAAGGTCACCAAAAAAATTTATGATGAGGACTTCAAGATCTTCCTGTTTGCAAACTATATTGATTGATTGAATTAAGCCCTAGATCACTGCCAATCCTCCTGAGTTTCATAATCACTCAAAATTGACTACCATAATTATGTCCATAAGAAAAACCAAGGAGTTAAAAAAAATACCCATTGTTTGGACAGTTATATGCAAATGGGTGGACATCTCACTGAGTTGGTGCATCAGTACATATATCTTAGAGAGGCACTTTGCAAGGACAGTGAGCTGAGAGAAGATTTGTCTAGTAGGGGAAAGGGACTATGCTGGATTGGCTTTAGGAAATTACATAGCACTTTTTAAAAAAATATTATTGATGTGTTTCATATTTACATTACAAACATTTCTAAACTACTACCCGCTACATGAGATGTCTCTTATAGCAAAGTAAAATAGTTAATTAAAACTAAAAGTAAAGTAACCATCTGAATATGCATGCAGCATTTCCTATCTCCCTATTTTTTTTAAATAATCAGAAATCTATTTTTTCCTCCCTCCTACTCCACATCCTACTGGAAAAGAAAAAAGAGGAGGGAAAAAGAAACTTCTTGTAACAAATATACATAGTCAACAAAACAAATTCCCTCAATGGTTGCATACTATACATATATAATTCTGCCCCCTAAATCTAGTCCTAAGAAATATTTTGGTTATTGGATATTAAATCTATCAGGGTGTATGGGGTGATCAGGGAGGACTAGCACCTCTGATGGGAGGGTTTGATGAACCCTTTTCAGGGATGCTCATCACCCAACTTTCACCTGTGGCCCCAAGAAGCTGTAGCATCTTGGCAGATGGCTAAACCATGTTGAGGGTAACCAATAAGTCTCAAGCCCATTGGTGAGTTAGGAAAATGTCTGCCCCAAGACTCTCTCTCTCTCTGGTGGAATGGGTGAATGAAAACAATTTGTTCCAATAGCCATAAAGGTGGCTGAAGTAGGTACTGTAGAGTGCTGCATCCAGGGCTATCACCAGTCATCTTAACTTTTGTCCTGCCATTGGACTTTGATGACTCTGGAAGAGAGAGTGAGGTTGACAATTTTGTACAACTCTGCCTCACTTAAGTCCAATTCATATACAAATCAAGACATCACTCTGTGATGTCATTGGTTCTCTTCAAAAATGAAGGACAAACAACATTAAATCTGTCACCTCTGTGTAATAAATAGCATGTTTCATTATTGGTCTTCTGAAATCATGAATGGGCATTGTATTTATCATAGTTCTTAAAGTTTCAAAGTTCTTTTTAAAGTGTCATTGTTATTGTATAAATTGCTTTCCTGGTCCTGCTCATTTCAATTTTCATTGGTTTATAAGAGTCTTCAAATTGTTTGTTTTTATAATATTGATGTTATACCATAAATTTTTCTTGTTCTACTACTTCACTCTGTTTAGTTCAAAGAAATCTTTTCATGTCTTTTTAAGAATCATCTATTTCAGGGCAACTTGGTGGCACAGTGGATAGAGCACTGGCCCTGGATTCAGGAGGACCTGAGTTCAAATCTGGCCTCAGACCCATAACACTTACTAGCTGTGTGACCCTGGGAAAGTCACTTAACCCCATTGCCTAGCTAACAAAAAAAAAAAAAAAGAATCATCTATTTCCTCATTTCTTACAACACAATAGTACTTCATCATGTTTGCTTGCCCCAACTTATTCAGCCAGACCTTAATTGATGGACAGTGCTCTTTTAATGAGCCTAAACATCTCACTGAAATAAAGGCACTTCTTTTAACATTAGTCTCCTACTGCAGCCATGAGTCATTGAATACTATAATTTCTAAAGAATAAAAGTTTGGAGTCAACCATAAAGCTGTGGAAAGATGCAAAGTGAGTGGGAGTAGCCTGTAGCACTTTATGAACAAAAGAATTGTGCAGGGGAAATAGAATATAGGATGTCATCAAATTGGTATATGAACAGAAAAGAAGATGGTCACTTGGTAAAAGCAAAGGATAACCAATGGATAGTCCATTAGTATCCAAAAAAATGTCAAGAGTTATAGATGCTCCTATTGAGTTGGCCTTTATGAAGGATTTATGAAAAGATATGGATGAGAATTATACAGGATAAGAAGTCTGGGAGATGCACCATTGGATTTCATATCAATGAGATCACAGATCTAAGTATAAAAACCCCACTGGTGACTCACATTTAACTCACCAACCACTAAAACCTTTAAAAGATTTTCCACATAAACTCTGCCTCATCGTGCCTCCTCCATGTTGAACTTTCAAAGTTGATTTTTTAACCCAAATATAAGATTTTATATTTGCTTATTAAACATGACCTTGTTGGATTCAGTCCAGCTTTCTGTAATCCATGTTAGCCACCTATCACAGATTGATGTCATCTAAAAATTTAATAATCATGCCACCTATGTCTCCATCTAAGGCACTAGTGAAAATATTAAATAGCCCAAGGGCAAGGACAGATATCTGGAACACCCCATTAGAAACTTCTCTCTAAATTGACATTGACTGATTAATAACTACCCTAGCTGGAGGCAGCTAGGTGACACAATGAATAGAGTACTGGGCCAGGAGTCAGGAAAACCTGAGTTCAAATGCAGCCTCAGAGACTTAGCAGCTAAGGGACCCTGGGCAAGTTACTTAACCCCTGTCTTTCTCAGTTTCCTCAACTGTAAAATGGAGATAATAATAGCACCAACCTCCCAGAGCTGTTGTCAAGATCAAATGAGATAATATTTGTAAAATACTCAGCACAGAGCCTGGCACACAAGATGTTTAATAAATGCTTCTTACCTTCCCTTCCCTTTTGGTGTGGTTATTCAGCAAGTTCCATATCAACTAGTTATTGTTTAGCGTGAATCTTTCTATCTTATCTAGGAGGCAGGCATGAGAAGAGCAGAATTCTGTATGAATAGGTCTATGTTGCATTCAGTCTCTGAGGACTTAATTATTAAAGTGTCTCAACAGTATTTCCACAATCTAGTATTTCCCACAGGTATTGGACTGTGGAAGATTGGCAAGCTCCAAAAACTATAGTGCTTCTCGTGGGGACTATTAGGATACTTTAAAGAGACCATGAGAATTTTTTATTTGTTTATACATTTGTTTTTGAGTCTGGGTCTCCCTATCTCCCCCAAGCTAGAAGTAAAATTGTCACTTGGAACTCAGGACTGATTATTATAGAAGTTTTGACCTGTTCCATTTCCAGAATGGGTCCATTTACCCCTCCTTAGGTAGGCTGGCTTCACTACCACCCCAAGAGCTTAAATTCAGTGCAGACAGCTGAACTTTAGCCTTGTTGCAACTAAGAACTCCCAAACTCAGGCAATCTACCAGTCTCAGTCTCCCCAAAAGCAGAGATTATAAATGTGAGTGACCATGCTCAGTCATAATAGGATTCTTATCATGCCATTGAGAGAATGGGGAAATAATAACAATAGCTGCCATTTTTGTAGCATTAGAAACTTTACAAAGCACTTTGCAAATATTATCTTATTTTATCTTCACAATAACCTTGGAAGGCGAGTACTTTTATTATCCCTATTTTACAGATGAGGAAACTGAGGCAGGCAGAGATTAAATGACTTGACCAAGGTCACACAGCCAGCAAAAGCTAGATTTTAATCTGAGGCTAGATTTGAACTCAGGCCTTCCTGATTCCTAATCTAACACTCCATTACTATGCCACCTAGGTGGACTGGTATGGTCATTGAAGGCTTTGCGATGAATCCAAGACTTAAATTGGTTCCTTTTTGTCTACATTAGAAAATTGTATAAAGTTGAATGGAAGTGGCAAGATGGATAGAAACTTGGCCTCAGAGTCACCTGGGTTCAAGTCTTCCCTCTGATACATATACACTGTGTGACCCTAGCTTTTCTGTATTCCAGGAAACTCTCTAAGACTACAAATTGCCAAGAAAGGTACCAATTTGCACCGGTAGAGAAATTCTTTTTTTATATTTTATTTTTTTCAATTACACATAAAATCAATTTTTAACATTTTTTCATTTTGAATTCCAAATTCTCTCTCTTTCCCTGCCTCATTGAGAATGCAAGCAATTTGATATAGTTCATACGTGTGCAGTCATGCAAAACATATTTCCCTGTTGTGAAAGAAAAAGACCCGCCCAAAAAAAAACAAGAAAAATACAGAAAGTTTTTAAAAAGTATGCTTCAATCTGCATTCAGATCCATCAATTCTCTCTCTAAAGGTGGATAACATTTTTCATCATGTCCTTCACAATTGTTGTCATCAATATTGCTATTACTGCGTACAATGTTCTCCTGGTTCTGCTCACTTCACCTTGCATCAGTTCATGTAAGTTTTTCCAAGTTTTTCTGAAACCATCCTGTTTGTCATTTCTTACAACACAATAATATTCCATCATAATCATATACCACAACTTTTTCAGCCATTCCACAGCTGATGGCCATCCTCTCAATTTCCAATTCTTTGCCACCACAAAAAGAGCTGCTATAAATATTTTTGGACATATGGGTCCTTTTCCCTTTTTCTTGGATCCCTTTGGGATCCAGAGCTAGTGCTGGTGTTTATGGCTCAAAGGTAATATATAGTTTTATAGCCCTTTGGGCATAGTT
>NW_020955033.1:1564499-1574432 GCF_900497805.2 Vombatus ursinus | reverse complement strand
GTAAATTGCTCTTCAGAATGGTTGGACCAGTTCATAACTCTACCAACAGTGCATTAGTGTCCCAATTTTCCCATATCCCCAACAATATTTGACATTTTCCTTTTCTATCACGATAACTAATCTGATAGGTATGCGGTGTTACCTCAGAGTGGTTTTAATTTACATCTCTCTAATCAATAGTGATATAGAGAATTTTTTCATATAACTAGAGATAGCTTTTGTTTCTTCTTCTGAAAACTGCCTGTTCATATCCTTTGACCATTTATCAATTGGAGAAAGGTTTGTATTCTTATACATTTGATTCCATTCTCTCTACATATGAAAAATGAGGACTTTGTCAGAGTAACTTGTCATAAAAAATGTTTTTCTCAGTTTTCTGTTTTCCTTCTAATCTTGGCTATGTTTGTTTTGTTTGTGCAAAATCTTTTTAATTCAACATAATCAAAATTATCCATTTTGCTTCCCATAATGTTACCTAAGAACTCCTTATACAAATGAAATAATAGATTTAAGTTAAAAAAAAAAAGATGGTAAAACTATCAGGACTCTGACCCAGTTTGCTTTTCAAATTCTTCTAGACATAGTTCTCCTTTGTGGTCATTCTCAGAGTGTGTAAAGGGGGTTGCAGACCTGGAAGGTATAGAGGAAGGATGGGGCCATTCAACATGGTTCAACTCCTTCATGAAACCTTCATGGGTTTCTCTCAGGAAAAGGCAACTAGATGCCATAGTAGTGAGTCAGAAAAAGAAAAAAAAACTGAGTTTAAATTGTGCCTCAGACACTTGCTAGCTGTGTGACTCCAGGCAAACCACTTAGCCTCTCTTGGTCTCAATGTCCTCCTCTATAAAATAGGGAAAATAATAGCACCTACCTCTCAAAGTTGTTCTGATTGAGATAATATATGCAGTGTACTTTGCCAACCTTCAAGTGCTTTATAAGTACCAGCTGTTATTATTGTTATTACATGAGCTCTTCTTTCTCTAGCCTCACATAGAGCTTTGTACATCTCTTAAATTCTTAATATGGTCTAGTCTGCACTATTGTTATTATAATATAAGCCCCTTGCAACAAATCTTTTTTTTTAACCTTTGTCCCACCAGCAACTAGGACATACCTTGACTATTTTAAGCACTTACACAATATAAATTGAATTGAAATCAATCAGTCTATATCACCATCACCAGCACCACCAGCAGCAGCAGCATCAATATTTATATAGTGCTATGTGCCAAGCACTGTGCTAAGTGCTTTGCACTTATTATCTCATTTTATTCTCTTAACCTGAGAAAAAATATTATTATGCTGTATTATTTAATATCCAATGTTCCTGTGTGTTCCTCATTTTTGTCAGAATCCCACTTTTGAAGGACAGGCAGTTTGTGAAGGAGGTGATCCAGCAATGTGACCCATTCCAGCCCACAGCTCATTAACCAGCTTGGGCTGGGCCCTAGCAAGTGGACCCCTACCTTCTCTTTACCCAGTAAGCACAGAAGCCAGTTGGAGCTAGGCCTTCCCCAGGGGATTTCTCCTGTTCTTGCTTTCTAATCAAAGTTAGGAGTGACCTGATCTATATAGGGGAGATCAAACCAAGGAAAACCTGGTTGACATGTCTCCTGTTTTTCTAGCCAAGACTGGTAGAGGCAATTTGATTGGGTCTCAAAGAGGGGCATAATCAACCACATCTGAAGGCCAGGCCATTTTCCCTAGCTGCAGACAACTCCTTTCACCTGATGATTAGTCCTACACCACCACCATCACCCCCCCCCAAAAAAAAAGATGAAGTAATAAAAAGGAGCTGAAAACTCTTAATCCACCTCCTCATTAAAATGGCTACCAATTGGGATCCCTTTGCCTTTCCCAGAGGAAATCCAAGTGATGTAATCTCAATCCTGACTATGTCATCAATAACCAATGAGAAGAAGACACCTATGTTGCTCAAGGTTTTGCTCTGTTATCTTGCTAATTGTTATAAAAGACCCTGTTAGCCCTTGCTTGGGGTCTTTAGTCATCAAGAGGGCCAATAACCCAATCTATTGGCTACTGGTAGCCTAACTAAAGAATTGATCATACTTGGAACATTGTCTCTGAGAAGTTCTATTATTGAGATACCCATCTTTTGTTATCAGGTCACATGCCCCTGTTAATAAGTGATATCTTGCTCAGAATTGCCTCTGTTTACTCATTTATTAAATTTCACTTGCAAGAAACTATAGCACATGTCAAGCACTGTGCTATGTATGCAAAACAAGTACTGAAACAATCCCTACCTGCAAGGACCATATATCCTAATATAAACTGACCTGCAACAGAGCAAAGCCATACCAGAGCAGCTCTAGACTACAAGGCCATACAAGGGTACTAACTCCAGTGAAGCAGCTGCCAATAGTGTTTTCCATGCCAAGCTATAGAGAGGGCTCCATAAAAGGGGGTGGATACAAAAGACTATTACAAATGAACCCATGTTTAAGGAGAGACTCCAAGCCAGCTGTCTCTTCATTTCCCACCTGGCTGCACTCTTTTGGACTTCTCATCTTGCCATCATGGCCCAGAAGGCTCATCATTGGGAAACATCATCCAGCAAAATCTAATCAGCTTTGGTACTCAGCACTCATCAGTAACTTCTGCCATTCTGATTTGGAATATAGAGCCATGTACTCATCTAAGGTCCCTCCAGCCTTCTCTTCATTTCACACCTGGCTGCACTCTTTTGAACTCCCTTGGACTTTTCAATCATGGCCCTCCACAGGGTACATTCTGACCTTCCCCCACCCTTTTCAGGCTTCCTTTGGTGTCTTATCTTCCCCCATTAGATTGTAAGGTTCTTAAAGTCAGGGACAGTCTTTCTTTATCATATTTGTATTTGTATCCTCATCTCTTAGCACAGTGCCTGATACGTAGTAGTTCCTTGATAAATCCTGACTGGTTGCAGATACTATAGGATTCTTATTAAAAACTCTTTGGTGAATTGCACTGTGGAAAACTTGCCATTGGGGAGCATGATTCCCAGAATCCTAACCAGTAGCTCCCTCTGAGTCTGCAGGAGATTCAGAAAAGGGGAAATAAAGCAAAATTGTTCATTTTGGTGATTGCTTCTGTGTCAATAAACTGCTATAGCTAAGATGGTAATAATCTCAGCAGATGGGCTAGGCTTCAAATACTACTTCTGACATTCAATTCCTGCGTGACCTTAGGTAAGTCACTATATTGTTCTGTGCCCCAGTTTCCTCATATGTAAAAGAAGAGGTTTGAACTATATGGCCTTTAAGATTCTTTCCACTTCTAAATCGATTATCCTATAACTAAACTCACTTACCAAAACACCAGGCACTGAATGATCTGGTAAGAACCAGTTGTGCCTGAATTGGTGTACTTTCCTAGGGATTTTGTAAAAGAAGTGTAACTCTGAATATCCAAGTCAAATCAAGTCAAAAAGCATTTATCAAGGACCTACCAAGTTGCAGGCACTATGCTAAGCCCTGGGGATAAAAACAAAGGCAAAAAACAAACAAACTCTCCTCTCTGCTGCTCTCAAGGAGATCACAGTCTAATGAGTCTAATCCATTGTATGACCAATTGATATATCCCTTCAGGAAATCTATGACTTATTAAGCAGAGCTGCACTCCCAAAGAATCTCCAGCCTTCATGCAGGTAAGAGCTGTTGCCACTAAGGTAAGGATTTACAAGGCCATTGAGATAAGAGCCATAGTAGCAGAAGTACATCTCCTAGAAAGAAGTCTACCATACCAATTTACAGAAGTGACTTAACTTTAGGAGTCAAGAGAGGAAGTTGGGGATCATATGGTGTGTCTTCCATCCTGACCTGGACAAATCCAAAAATCCCAATCCTGCCAGTTGAGACTGAAATTGCTCCCTCCAACTAATTTTGGGAAATTCAATGATTTTTTCTCAGTACTCATCCTTCTTGATATTTCTGGAGCTTTGGGAAATTCAATGATTTTTTCTCAGTACTCATCCTTCTTGATATTTCTGGAGCTTTTGGTACTATTTACTATTCCATTTTCCTGGATACCCTTTACTTCCTCAATTTTTACTGTGCTTCTCCTTATTTTTCTTGTACTTTTCTCACTATTATTTCTTAGTCTCTGGCCCCAAACCATAGTTATCACTATATCTCTGTCTTGGGCCCTTTTATCTTCTCTAGATATATTCTTCATCTTGGTGATCTCATCAACTTCTGGAGACTCAATTATCATCTCCATGGAGATGAATGACAAGTTTGTAAATCCAGCCTTATTATGTCTCTGCATCACAGCTGCCTCATGAATATCTCTACCTGGATGCCCCTTAGCCACCTCAAGAACTCATAAATTCCTTACCCCCAGAACATGCCACTCCCTGTAATTTTCCTATTTCTATTGAGGGTACTACCATCTTTCAGTTACCCAAATTCATAAACTTGGAGGCATGGTTGCTAATTGCTGCCAAGGTTCAGAGCTCAGGACTTGGAATCAGGAACACCTGAGTTCAAATCCCACCTAACACTTACTGGTCATGTGACCATGGGCAAGTCACTCATCCTCTCTGAGTCTCAGTTTCTTCCTCAGTAAAATGGAGATAATAATAGCACCTACCTCACAGGTAGGTGTTCTAAGGATAAAATGAAATAACACATTCAACATTCTGCAGACCTTAAAATGCTATACAAATGTATATTACTATTAATTATTACTATTATTAATTTGTTCCCTCTCTCTCACCTCCAATTATAACAAATCAACTGCCAAAACTTGTCAATTCTGCCTCCACACCAACTTTTCAGCATCCCTCTTCTTCTCCTTATAGCTGCCACCCCAATTCGGTCCCTCATTACCTTTAAATATGACAACACCTCTTACTATGTCCCATTCTAATTGTCCTCCTAGTATCTAGGCTCTCCTCTCATCCTTCATATAGTTGCCAAATCCAGCACTTCCCTGCTCAAAAACTCCAGTGGCTCCCAATTGTCTCCAGGATAAAATACAAATCTCTCAGCTTGATATTTAAAGCCCTTCACAAACTGGCTCCAGGTCACCTTTCCAAACTTATTTCACATTACATATTCCCCTTCACGCTGTCTTTGCTTCAGCCAAAATAACCTACTTTCTATTCTGTTTGCAGCACACCATCTTTGGTCTCTGTGCTTTTGCAAAGGTTGTTTCCCATGACTAGAAATGACGCCTTTCTTACCCCCACCTCTTACAATCCTTAGCTTCCTTCAAGGCTCAGCCCTACCCTCCTCTGATAGGAAGTCTTTCTTGATCTCCCTAGGTGCTCCTGCTCCCTCCTCAAGTTATCATGCACTTCCATGTGTTTACACGATGGGTCTCCTCATAGAATGCAAGCTTTTTGGGAGCAGGAGATCTTGTTCATTTGCATCCTTTTATCACCAAAACTTAGCACGACACTTTTTTGCACATAAAAAGTGTTTAATAAATTTTGATTTAAAGTCCCACATTTATATTACACATATTTTCCCAGATGCTTGTAGTCTAAATAATGTGCCCATGCCAACATCTCTCTGCATCTTTAAAATTCAAAAGGAAGCACAAATTTGGAACATGGAAAAAAGAAGAAATGTGATGACCTGTCAAATTAACAGGAAGATAATGCTTTAAAGAATCCAAGCCAGACCTATTGTCCCCAATATGTGAACAAATGAAACATAGCTCTTCGACATGAATCACTGAAACATCTGTTGGCAATGGGCAAATTCCTCCTCTTTGCCCCTTGGTGAGATCATTACCCTTTGGAAAATAGGTTATTTTGCATTTTAATCTCTCCTCTTTCAGTACAGCTTGGGGTAGGGATAGTGGTGAGGAATATGAACATTAATTTTGACAGGAAGTGCTGTGAAATACTAATTTAACTCCCTGCTGGATTCCGAATTTCAAGTGCAGATCGCTGTGACAACATAATCAAGGCAGAACCAGATGAGAACGGTATTGAGTTGCAATGCTCAACAAAACTGTTGTGCATTATGCTTATCCTATTTCCTCTATCTGTCAGCATCTTTGGCATTTCAAATGTATTTAAAGGTAGTATGTGTGTATCCTCATCTAAGAGTCAGTGGAGACCTCTGTGAAGGGAGAAGGGATAGTGATGGAAGTAGGGGATAAAATGGAGATGATCAACTGTTTACGTATGCCCGCATAAAAGACTATCAAGGGATAAGGGATTATCGTTTCCTTCAGAACCAAATCAGGACTTCAGAAAACTTATGCGAGCAAACTGAAATCAAATTTATTTTTAATATCAATGGGTTCTTACCTGTTACTTCATAAATGTTCCAGGGTTAGTCTTTACCATCATCATCACTTTGCCAAAATTCTTAATGCTCGTTCAACCGCTGAATTGGTGTGTCAATGCTAACAACATGATAAACTGTTTTAAAATTAGACATCATGTGTGTTAATTTTCATTTATCTCTTGTGAAGACAAGGCAGCATCATAAAGTGGATAGAGAGATAGTGGAGCCTGAAAGATCTGAATTCAAATCTAGCCTCTGACACATGCTGGCTGTGTAACCATGGCTAAATATGTTACTCTCTCAGTACTCTAGGCAACTCTAAATTAAGATTATGCGGAGATGTTAACCTGGGGGGTTTCCTTACAAGGGAGTTTTCTATACCACTGAAATCATAGGCCCAGTCCCTAGCCCCTTATAGTGAATAAAAATTATCTCTGAGACCCATGCCTGTCAGATCTTGAAATCTTTATCAATATTATAATGTTTCCTCCAGAAATTTTCCTTCCATTCTGAGCATTTAGTTTGTCCTTTACAATGGTCTGAAATCCTAGACCTATTTTGAAAAATATTTTTCTTCTAGTTCTTGATTTTATATGACACTATCAATAGCAAATGATTGGTGTTACCCTTAATTTAACCTGTACTGGAGCCATCAATTTTTTGAAAAATAGTTTTTTGGTTTCCTTAAGAAGAGTTTCTGTTTTTTTCTTCTTCTTTAGTAATATGATTTTTTTCCTCCTCTTTTTATTTGACTAATGAATCAAAATCACCATTTTGATTGGTCCTACCACTGAGCTGTGAATGCCCCCGGAATGCTCTTGTCAAGCTTACTACCATCTGAAAATCCTGCTTTAATTTTTAGCCAGAAATTATGAAGATGATTTGTTTCTTCTTCCCTCCTAAACTACTTTCACCCAAGAACACTTTTTGTTCTCTCCTGGATTTGGAGGGATTCTGACCTTTGATTGTGACTGATCTTTTGGTAATTTAGAAGGAAGCAAGGGCCCTGCTGGCCCTTTTTTCCTCAAGTGTGCCTGAAAGTGTAGTAGTCTCCTTCTAATCCTATCAATCACTCCAGGGGTTCAGAGGAAACAGCTCACTGAAGAGTGAAAGGGGAATTCAGTGGGCATGAATTTATATCATTTAAGTATCTTCAAATTCAAATTGCTGAATTAACAACTTAACCCTGGGAGAATATCATGGTTTATTGTCCATGTCATTCTGTTTGCCCTGTGAAAATAATCTGCTACTTATCACGGGTAAAGAATACAGTAAAACATGAATATGTACACATGTGGATATACAGTCTTCAGGTGGTTTCTGTGCACTCGCTAATTAGAACACAGATTACCTGATGCATAACCTTCAGAATTAATGAGTTCCTATACAATTTTTTTTTCTGGAACTAACTGCCAAATTTTATTGCAGTGTATAAATTCCCACTTAAAGCTGAAGGATATTTATAGTTTCCTAAATGAACCAGCTTAATAGTGCCATAGGAATAGAAATGGACTTAATTGAATAAGTGTTCTACACCTGTCCCAGGAGTCTTTCAGTTCTGATGCAAAAAGATACAGTTTAACACAGATGCTTTGTTCATGGATTATTTCTATGTTTCTTCTTCTCTTCCTAAACAAGGAATGTATGCCAAGAATTTACCATCTCTAATGTCCTCTTTTCATTGTTTCCTACACTTCATTGTGCCAAATGGAATCACAACAATTCCTCTTGAATCACTTAGAACTACAGCCTGAGAGGTGAAATGTCTAGGGAACAGCTCTTAAACTCAGAAGCCATGAGTTCTAATCCCATCTCATCATTACATTAATTTGGAACCTTTTACTGGTTACTCACTCTCCCTGGACCTGTTTCTTCATGAAATTGTGAGGAAGAACTAACAGAAAATGTTCTATGCAAACATCAGTCTCATATCCAGATAGTGATGATGATGCCTTGATTCTCCATTGCCCTTTTGGGGAGTATCAAACTGTTTGTGCCCTTATATGGTAGCACATATTCTTGAAATTTCTGCTGCTGGAGAGGCTGAGACTGGTGGATCCCTTGATTTCAAGAGTTTTGAAGTACAGTAGGTAAAGCAGAAGGAAGAGGAGGAGGAGGAGAAGGAGAAGGAGAAGGAGAAATAAAAGGAGGACAAGGAAGAGGAGGAAAAGGAATAAGAGGACAAGGAGGAGGAGGAGGAGGAAGAGGTAGAAAAGAAGAAGGTGGAGAAGAAGAAGAAAAAAGGTAGAAGAGGGGGAGGAGGAGGAGGAGGAATTGGTTTCCTTACCACCAACCTGAGAAGCAAGTTATTTCCTTTTTTATTATAAATATGGAGTTGAATTTGCCCTGTGAACTGCACAACCTCACAAATGCTAAATGGCTAAGGTTCCATCCCATCATCCTTCTATAAAGACTTCAAAATTTGTTTTCACAAATAAAATTTTTATCCTGAATCATGATAGTGCTATAACTTGTAATCAAGGGAATTTCAAGGAGATTTGGTAGTGTCACATAGATTGGCTAAAGAGGGATCAAATACCTTACCCCAGGATGTATCAAATGGCTCCCAACTACCTAATTTCATTGTACCTTTGTCCTTGGCATGTCTCTCTGCTTTGTTCATGCCAGCAAGACATCATAAAGCTCTCCAGTATAGCATGAATGATGTAGTACCAAGCACTTTAACTGCCTTCTTGAATGCTCCCCTGAAATCTTTTTTCCCAACAAAAGAAAAGAAAGGCATGGATATACTCACCAGCCACCTTCAGGAATGGTCTTTTTAATTCCAGCCACATTTCTATGTGAATGGTAAGAATTTAGAACAAACGTTTTAAGGTAGAGGAACAAAATCTTAAAGCAGTTCAAAAACTAAAACAAAAACAACCTTTTTTTTCAACTTACTTTCCCCAAGCAGTTCATTTGCATAGAGAAGCTGGGGCTCTGGAGGGACTGAGGAAAGTCATCACATCTCAGACTCACACAATCCTTTGAAGTGTTTTGGAATACACCTCTAAACCACTTAAGGGGGGGGATGCAAATTGACAATCAAAAAATGACTTGGGGTCAAAGAAGACTTTCCAACCCTATGTCAGATAGAATCTTTGGACAGTTATGTTGATTCTGATAACAGGAAGAAATGAAGTCTGAAGGCAGAAAAAATATCTTCAAACATTGATTAGATGACTGGATGATCTGCCTTCTGAAAGGGTGTAGCCCTAGGATTTAGACTCTAGGGGCAAGGAAGTCTCTCTTCTTACTCAGTTAAAAATCTCAACACAGCTGAGATATTTTTTCTCTAGCCTTATAACTGCCTAACACTAAAGAGGTAAAAAAAAACAAAAAAAACTAAAGGAGTTGAAAATTTGTCTTAAAATTATAAAGTGTTTTAAGAGATGTCAGAACCAATTCCTCTTTCTATGTAGCAGCAGCTAGAACAGACCAGTGGAGGGTGAGATATGCTCTGGAGATAAAATGCCCAATCAGGTGCAGCACATCATCAGAAGAGACTGGCATTATCAGAAGTATGAGTTGTCCCTCCACACATGTCCAAGCTATACATGTATTTGTTCCTCCCCCACCATATTTGATCTCTATGCCTGACCCTATAACATCCTCCACTGGTAGTATACAGATAGATATTTGTCTGTGTGTGTGTGTGTGTGTGTGTGTGTGTGTGTGTGTGTGT
>NW_020955033.1:1544298-1564481 GCF_900497805.2 Vombatus ursinus | reverse complement strand
ACACATTATGGGGGAAATGAGTCTCCATTTAATTGGGGGAAGATGGAGAAAAGGAATGTTCTGTTGCTACTTTCCTTTTAATGTCATTTCATTAAATGCTTTTGCCTTGAAGTGATTGTATCCCTTTAGTTTACTAGTAAAAGCAAACATCAGTGGGGGTTCGTGATCTATAACTTTGAGTGGATATAGAAACAGAGTATTTTTTGCAATAGCTATTTGCAGGCCCACATAAGATAAAGAGTGCCGTAAGAACTATATCTACTACACAGTATGCATTCAAGTCTGTGTTCATGTTGTCCATTTTAGGTTGGAAAGTAGGAAAATTTCTGTTCTTTTTAACATTTAGCATTATTGTGCATTATTATGGGGGCAGCTAAGGGGAGCAATGCATAGAACATTGGACCTAGAGTCCGGAAAATGAGTTCAAATCTAGATTCAGTCACTAGCTGGGTGACCTTGGGCTAGTAACTTAACACTGTTTGCCTCAGTTTCCTTATCTGGAAAATGAGCTGGAGCAGGAAATAGCAAACCACTTTAGTATCTTTGCCAAGAAAACCCCAAATGGAATCACAAAGAGTCTGACACTACTGAAATGACCAAACAACCACAGTAACATTATTGTGTATATACAGATTTCTACAAATACAATTTGATAACTGATGCATGCTGGTCATACTTAGCCCCTGCCCCTTGAAGGAAGGGGAGACATAGTTGTCAAAAACAGTCAAAGTGATTGGTTATTTGAGAGGTTTAACTACAAAGCACAAAAGTAACTGTGCATTCTTTTTTTTTTAACTTCTAATTGATAGTTCAGGTGCATGAGGATTTTATTTGCTTGTTTATTCAAACCCTAGATTGGTGCAATCATAAAACTGGCCTGAGCTTAGATAGAGGGGCAGAAATACAAAGGAAAAATGAGAATCAGTCTACCATTTCCAGCAGACCTAAACAGTTTCTTGTAGGATCTCACATGTGACATAGAGATTAGGACAAATGGGATCCAGGGTGGCATTGTCACAAAAAGTACACATTTCCTTGCTATGTCCTTTGTTTTGATGTCATTAAGGTAGAAATAGGTAAATTCCCTGAAGTATGAACCACATCTGTCTGCCTTGAATCCTAAATGAAAAATACATTAGAATGACCTTAAACCAAAGTTGTTTGGTTTTTTTTCCATCATAGCAAGAAAGCACAGATTGATAATTTTGACAATGGTAATCAAATAGATAGATGTTAACTAAATCCCAGTAACAAAAACATTGAAACTGTTAACATTTCCAGTCACATAGTCATAGGAAGTAAATCTTTTGAATTGAATTTCCTAATCTTGAGAATGCAATAATCCTCTACTGAAACCTCTGCAATAACCAAAGTATCCTGCCATTATTTTATGTGTCTAGTTCCTGTCTTTAGAGAACTCCAATTATAGTACTTGTAAAAATCATCTGGAATTGTGGCCACAATTCCATTTGGCCCTCATTCCCATTCTCTGGGCTAATAGATTAGGGTTATAAACTGCCTTCTATAGCTGGAAAAGTATTACATCTAGACTCTATGTGCAAATGAAGTCTCAACTCCTGTCCCAGAACCCCAGGCAACAAGCAATATTTGACTCAAGCGGAAAATTTGAATAACGAAATAGATGAGACTTAACAGGGGGTCTTAGTGTTCCATCTGATTTTTTGTGTGTTCTGAAAAAGTAAAGGATCTTAGATCTTAATTCATTGTAGCTATGTTTTTCCCAACTAAAAAAAAAGAAAGAAGGAATATTCAGAAAAAGAAATTTGGCATTCTTAAATTCCTGAGATGGGGCTATGAATGACCAAGCAAATACATAGATACAGACATCAAGTAACTGTGCAGTGGCTTGGAAAGATTCCATCTGGCTCTTATAAATGTGCTATATCTATGTTTGAAAAGTCTTCACAAATTATTTAGTGTATTATTTTCTATGGGTGACATCTGATTTTTTAAGTGAGAAAAAAAGTTTCTTTTTCTGTCAGTAGTTTATTTTTTTTTCTGAGCTCTTCCCCAAACTCCTCCAAACCATTCTACTTTCCTGGCTCCTCTATCCCAGCCCTGACCTCTCACTTCAGGAAAATTCGCTCAAAACCTCTTTAGTTCAAGAATTTCAACTTAGCTGTATCTAGAGATATACACTGTGTCTAAGACCCCTCCATTAACCTCCCCCAAGCCTATTTTCCTTTCTTCAAATAGTTTCTGAAATCTTACATCTTCCATAAGCCCTTCCATGACTAACCAGAAGTAGTGAAAGATTATTAAATCACCATGACTCCATTCTGTCTAAATATTCATTCTATATGTATTTTTCATTCTATTTGCCATGGGAGCCTTGGGGGACCCAAGTACCTATCTGATGGTCAGAAGGACTAATCAAAATTCCCTGGTTTACTATTGTCTTGCATGGGATGTGAAATAGATCACTTGGAATTCACAGGTGTCCCTAACCATTGAACAGAAAGACATCTGTAAGACCACAGGACTAGGTGAGATCACTGTTTATTACCCCATGGCTGCTCCAAGGTCCCCTTATCCAACCTCTCAGGGTATTGGGAACAGAGGGAATTCTAGGTAGTCTTCCTAACAGGCAAGAGTACCTGAGTCCTCCAAAGGTTCTATCACCATGCCTCTATGGAGGTGGCAAAAGTTGGGTTTCACCTATAAATGTCAATATATTCCTTATTTAACTTGTAACTTAGCTTGGCTGTTGATACATTCTTTTTTTTAAGTAATTCATTTTTTAAAAATTCATTTTTTAAAAATTTTGAATTCCTAATTCTCTCTCTCTCTAGCCCACTGAGAAAGTGGACAATAATATACCAATTACACATGTGAAGTCATGCAAAGCATATTTCCATATTAGCCACATTGGAAAAAAAGACAAGAAAAATAATTTTGAAAAGTATGCTACAATCTGCACTCTGAGTTCATTAGTTCTCTCTCTGTATATAGATCACATTTTTCTTCATGAGTCCCTTATAATTGTCTTGCATCACTATATTGATAGGAGTGGTTAAGTCTTTTACAGTTAATAAACATTATTATATTGCTATTACTGGGAACAATGTTCTCCTAGTTCTGCTCACTTCACTTTACATTAATTAATAAGTCTTCCCAGGTTTTTCTGAAACCACCTACTCATCATTTCTGATAGCAGAATAGTATTCTATCACAAATATATGCCACAACTTGTTCAGTCATTCTCCAACTAATGCACATCCTCTCAACCTCCAATTCTTTGCCACCACAAAAAGAGCTGCCATAAATATTTTTGTACACATAGATCCTTTTCCTTTTTTAAACCTCTTTGGGATCCAGAGATAGGAGTGATATTGCTGGGTCAAAGGGTATACACACTTTAAAGCCCTTTGAGCATAATTCCAAATTGTTCTCCAAAATGACTGAACCAGTTCACAACTCCAACAGTGCATTTGTGTACCTAGTTTCCACATCCCCTCCAGCATTTATCATTTTCCTTTTCTGTCATGTTTGCCAATCTGATAGGTGTGAGGTGGTAACTCTGAGTTGTTTTATTTTCCTTTCTCCAATCAATAGTGATTTATGTTCATATATCTATTGATAACCTTGATTTCTTCTTCTAAATACTGCCTGTACATATCCTTTCACCATTTATCAATTGGATAATGGTTCTTATTTTTTATAAATTTGACTCATTTCCCTATGTTGATACCTTCTTTATAACCTGCTACAGCGATACTATCTCATATGTGATTGTAAGCTCTTAGTTGTCAAGAATTATGGCAGTTAGCTGACTGTGTTAATAATTGTGTAGTGTTCTGCTCTTATATTGTTTCCCAGAACTGTTTGGGCTACCTATCGACTCAAAACCACTATTCAGAAGCTCAAATTTTTGCCTCTTAATCTTTGCCTGATCAGCCAGAATTGGACACTGGACATCATAATACAACAAAGATACATTGACTCAAAATAAAATGCATGTTAGCAAAGAATTTAAATAAGCTGCAGAGTCCTCTTCCCCAAAAGTTCTTTGTCCTTTACCGATAGGACTCAAAGACACTCACAAATTCATAGACCTAAAAGGAACATTAGAAATCATCCCCAGGGGTGGGGAACCTGTGGCCTCAAGGCCACATATGGCTCTTTAGGTCCTTAAGTGTAGGCCTTTGACGGAATCTGAACTTCACAGAACAAATTCCCTTAATGAAAGGATTTGTTCTGTAAAACTTGGCCACACCCAAGCACCTAGAAGGTCACATATGGTCTCAAGGCAGCAGGTTCCCCACCCCTGATTCTAGTCCAACTATATCATTGTATAAATAAAGAAGCTATGGCACAAAAAGGCAGTACTGTGTAGTCAAAAGAGCTCTGGGCAGAAATTCAAAAGACCTGGATTCTAGTTCTGGTCTTAGTACAAACTTTCGGAACACCTTATATAGCACTGTAAGCTTTTATAGCATAAAACTGCTCTAAGACTATTGTTGACAATAGTGATGATGATGATGATTTATAGTGGTTTTTTCATATGGATGGTTTTTCTTGTCTCTTCAGCTTTCTTCATCTCCCTGATTCTCTCTTTTTTTTTTAATTTTTAGGCAATTGAGGTTAAGTGACTTGCCCAGGGTCACACAACTAGTGTCAAATGTTTGGTCTGAGGCCAGATTTGAAGTCAGGTCCTCCTGACTTCAGGGCGGATGCTCTTTCCACTGCACCACCTAGCTGCCCCCCGCTGATTCTCTTTCTTGACCACTCTCTTGAGATTGGTCTCGTTCTTCTTTGCTCTGGAATATAAAACTACGACCAATGAGGATTTACACTATTAAACTTTTAAAAGTGCACTAATACTTTGAGGACGTCCTATATAGCACTTTAAGATTTGCAGTTGTTGTTGTTCAGTCATGTTCGACTCTGCGTGACCCCATTTGGATTTTGCTTGACAGAGATGCTGAAGTGGTTTGCCATTTCCTTTTCTAGCTCATTTTACAGAAGAGGAAACTGAGGCAAACAGAATTAAGTGACTTGCTCAGGGTCACACAACTAGTAAGTATCTGAGGCCAGATTGGAACTCAAGTCCTCCTGACTCCAAGGCAAGCATCTATCCACTGTACCACCCAGCTGCCCCTTAAGGTTTACAAAGCGTTTTACAAATATGGTATCATTTTAACCTTACAATAAGACTATGAGGTTAATGTGGGAGATAATTGCTATTATCGTTACTTCAATTTTACAGATAAGGGAGGTAAGTGCTATTATTTTTATTTAAACTTTACAGAGGAAACCGAGGCAGACTGAGTTTATGTAACTTGGCCAGGGTCATAGAGCTAGTAAATGTCTGAGGATGGATTTGAACTCAGGTCTTCCTGAGTTTAGGCCCAGTGCTCTATTTGTACTCTTTTCATTGTTTTATGGCTTTGACAATAACAATTCTGTTTCAAAGCCCTGAGAAACTAATTTTATTGTAAAAAGAGTAATGAACTCAAGAGCAGGACACCTGAATCGCATCTCTGATGCTATGTGACCTTGGTCAAGTCACCTATTAAATAGATCTCAATTTCATCACCTCTACAATGAAGGGATTGAACTAAATGATCTCCAAGTTTCTTTCCATTTTTGAATCCTATAATCAGATCAAAAGAGGTTAAGGGAAAGACTGAGAGACAGCACAAAGACTAGCAAGCATAAATAGATTGTGGAAAGTTACTACCTTGGTCTAAGAAGGCATATTACATCAATTTCTTCTTTGTCCTCTTCCTGCCCCAACAGAGTACCTTGAACCTGGCATAGCTTTTAGAAGGTCCACATATGAGAGGGTGTCACCCCACACGTTTCATCCGCTATTTAGCATTCCTTCGCATCTGTACCCATGCCTGCCATTCTAGCCTGCAAAGTGAGGGAGTCTATATGCCCTCTGCAATACCTAGCATTACTGTGCTAATAGGCACTTCATCATGTGTACTCCATCAATACAATTTGATAATTGCTGCTGCAGGCTTATATGGTTTGTTGACTATAAAAAGGTCTTTGATTGGATCAATTAAAATGATACATTAAAGGCTCTCATCCAGTGAGGTGTCTGTCATAGATATATCAAAATCATATATGAGGAGAAGGGGAGAGTTGAAGTCAATCAGTTACCTTGAAACTCTGAAAGTAAATGACTACATGCTATGTCCTAATACCTTAACCAGGTGAGAACATTTTTCAATTGAATCACTTCAATCAAAATCTAGATTTCCACTAGAAGCTTAAAGTTCTTGATTGGTTAATTGACTGATTCGATAGAGGTGTTTAGACCTTTCTCACACCTAGTTCATCCACTAGTTCAATAGAGAAATCTGGGCTGTTTATAATTATTGAGTAGGGGTACAAGACACCCTTCTTAGATACATAAGATTACTTAAAGATGCAACAGCACAGATATGACTGTCCAACAATTATATGATTAAAAGTAGCAAGTAAGGCATAAAACAGAGAGACATATACTTGTCAAGGTGTTTGGCATTGTCATGGACAATGTCCTGCACAGAGTCCGAATGAAAGAGGGATTCCCTGTAGACATTCCTCCAGATGATCTGGATTGTTGATGACATTGAACTGATTGCCTTAACCCCCAGAACACTATGTAGTACAACTAAATCAGATTGACAATCAACTAAAATAGTTCACCTCGACTACCCAAACAGGAAAAACCAGGTAGATAAAAATCGTCTATGGTCCAAACAATGATATTCCATTGGATGGACAGCCCATACAGCTGGTCCATCAAGACATATATCTTGATCAGATACTGCAGATGGATAACTAACTGACCCAAAAATTGTATAAGCAAAGGACATTAGGCTGTCACACCTTTGAAAAATTATTCAGTACAGTGCTTTGAATGACTCCCAAGCTTTTCTCTGAAACAAAGATCCATCTTTTTTTAAGTTCATTATTCTCTTGATAATATTATAGGGCACAAATCATAGAATACCACAGTTTCAGAAAAATTAAAGTAGAGTGTCATGCAAAGGACAAAGTGGCAAGGTAGACATGTAGCCAACAAAAATATTGCACACCAAAAGCTATGTAAAAACCTTCTTCAAAGAGATGCACAACTAGAAAAGGAGGTAGATGAGTCACCATGAGGGACAGCAACTGGACAGACATCATATTCCATTAGTGCCCTTATGCACTATAAAGAGATCTCAGCAAAAGGTCCCAGTACATTGGACGAACATCTGAGAGAGGATTTATGGGAGCGCATAGACTAGAGTCCCACAGGATGCAGAGGCATGAATAGGTTACAATTTGTGCAGTTAAAGGGAGTGACCAGATCACTAAGACCACATATCCATCAAAGCACTAAAGTATCAAAGTGTATCAAATTGAAACTTAATTAGTAGCTATTTCGCCTCTCCTTCAACTCCAGAACAGGAAAAAATTAGTCTCAGCTGCAAACAGCAAGAACTTTCTTAGATATTTGGAGAAATTACGTGACTATGAGAGTTGTTAAACATTGAAATAGATTTGTAATGGAAGACTTCAAAACCATGATAGATACTCAATGGTGGGAGATGTTTTAGTACTCTAGCTGGTTTTCAAAAATCACTAGACAAACAAAGTTTGCATTGATCCTACTCATATTTTCTACTGTCTTTTCTACAGTCAGTCAATGAACATTGATTAACCACCTACTACGTCCAGGTACCATTTCTAACTGCTAGAGATACAAAAAAGGGCAAAAGACAGTCCTTGCTCTTTTTTCTATTCTAAATCACCCTATTACTCTTCGTACTACTTAGCCTAAGAGGATCCCCATATGCCTATAGCAAATGTGTTAGGACTCTGTTAATGACAGATGCCCAGAAAGGAAGAATAAAAGGCAATGAGAACCAAAAGGTTAAAGCAGAGCATATTCATTATCTTGGGGCTGATGCCAGCTTTTTAATAAACCTGTCCTGATTTCATTTAGGCCCTGGACACAAAGACCTCGTTTTCATCAATCAGTCAGGATGTGTCAAGCATCTACTTTGTATTTTTCACTATGTTAAGGTGATATGACGCCATATGGAGCATACAAAAAGAATTAAAGAGATGGGTTTTGGGTTGTGCCATGACTAGTTGGGAAGGAAGCTACAAGGGTTACTTAGCAGACTAATTTGGGATAGGCAATTGTACGAGGTTGCTGGCTGATTCATTTTAGAGCAGAATTGGGAGGCAGGAGACACTGGGGTTTGAATACTATCTCCAGTGTTTCCTAGCTATGTAACCCTCAGCTAGTCAATTAGCATCTTACTTAGAACATCTTCAGGGGAAAAGAGAGCATAATCAGGGAGAGGGAGAAAGGAATGAGCATTTATATAGCACCTACTATGGGTCAAGCACTGTGCTAAGTGATTTTCAAATATTATATCACTTGATCCTTACAACAATCCTGCAAAGTAGGTGTTGTTATTATCTCAATATACTAGTAAGGAAACTGGGCAAACAGTGATTAAGTGCCTTGCCTAGGGTTATATAGTTAGTGAGTTTCTAAGGTTGGATTTGAACTTAGCTTTTCCAGACTCCAGACCCAGAGCTCTCTCCACTGTCCCACCTAGCTGTCACAATCTCCTCATCTATAAAATGAGGATAACAATATTTATATTGCTTATCTCATTGAGTTTTTTTGAGGAAAGTGTTTTGCAAACACTAAAGCACAATGCAATCATGAGCCATTATTACAGCTGATTGTTGTATACCAGCCACATAGCTCCTAATGTGTGAAACACAGCCCAGAGTGGCAGAGATCTATCAGAAAGGGGATCCCAGCTTTAAGCCAGAGTGCAACCCAGATCCATCCTGGGGTAAACTGAGCCCCAACGAGAAGAATAAGGCCTTTCTCACACCACCACCAACTCCAACAGCAACAGCAACACCTCAGAATAGCACAAACCTTGGATATGGATCATGTCTAAGATCTCCTAAATGAGATTAATAAGGCCTCTTCTAGAAAAGGTATTAAATGCGCAAAACAGGTATCAACTAGAGGGCAGCTATGTATTTCCTCCACCGTAAAAAATGCTTAAAATACAAATGAATCCTAAGCACATTAACAGATGCTTAAAACATATGACAATAACCCATCATACCTATTATGAGGCAGCTAAGTGATACAGTGGGTTGAACGCCAGCATGGGAGTCAGGAAGAATGGAGTTCAAATCCACTCTCAGACACTTACTAGCTGTGTAACCTTAGGCAAATCACTTGACTCTGTTTGCCAGAGGTTCCTCAACTGTAATATGGAGAAAACAGTACCAAGTTCCCAACGTTATTGTAAGAATCAAATGAGATGTTTGTAAAGTTCTTAGCACAGTACCTGGCACATAGTAAGCACTTACAAAATGCTCATTCCCTTCCCTCACCCATTCCCCACTATATTCTCCTGAGAGGTAAAGATAACTTTGTTATAATGTTGGACATTTCACATTCATTTTACATCTGTCCTATCCAAACAAGTCACAAGGCCTGGGTCTCCTGGCCAACTGGATATAGTCCCTCAGTCCCTTCAGGCTCAGAATGATCCTACTTATGTCCATCTGTTACTCAAGAAGTATAAGCACCCCACCTATGAGACAGCTGACAATGACCCAGGAACACTCAGACTCACAAAGTAGACACGAGACTGGAAATGTCCATTTCTCTAGATTGATGCTGATGGCTTGTTATGAAAGGCAACAAAAAATACAAACAGTCCTCAGAGACTAGTCTCAGGCTGCCTAGGCAAATGCAGGTTGTTGCTACCATATGCCTGTAGCCATTATTGCCACTGGAAATGGTAAGGAGAGAAATCACCTCCCTCCTCACCAGATGTCCAAAGGAGACCTGGAAGATTCCCAAATGACACATTCAAAAGGGAGAGAGAGAGAGCCTTTCTACAGCTTGTGTGGACCACCAACCATCTTTGACACAACCCATAGTCACAGAGACAAAGGGATCTACCAGGAACCACATTATGCTCTACATGTCCGTGAGCAAGAAGCCAGAGCATATGTCCCCGCAGAGGATCAATGTACAAATCCAACGCCAGGTATCTCCCCTGTTACAAAGAGGTAATGCGTAGAACACCCCCATATAGACAATCAGTCTAATGGTACCACTCCAAGGGATTAGAATCCCTCAGAAGAGAAACGCAATTGGCATTCTAGAATGCAATCCCCTTTCCTATCAAACCTATAACATACAAACAATTCTTTATAATGATATTATGCTAAGTTCAGGTTCCTTGCTCTTCTGTGTTGTGACTTTAGTCACTTATTGTTGCTCTTCCCAACACTGGAGGCCATGTGCCCATGTCTTCTTTCTCCCCAAGACGTGATATGCTCAGGAAATTCCCTTTATCTCAGCAGTCCAGATCCCAAACTCTCAAACTTGAGGTCATTACAATGGCACCCCCAAGACTGGGAGTGCTCTGCAAATTCCACATTCTCTAGTTAGCAGGCTAAATTCTAGGGTCATACTACTTCCAATCATCCTACCCACCAAAAAAAATCCCTCAAACTTAGGGTAACTAGAGAGGAAAATCTCAAGAACTCTATACTTCTGCCATTTCTTGGGCTGGACAAAACCACTCTCAGATCTCTGGTCTCTGATCTCTTCTCAGAAAAAGGGGAAAAGAGTGAAAAGGCAGCTGGGAACTTTGGGTCTAGGAATCCTTTTCAGGAAATGGGGATATGAATGCTTTTCTTCCTCTACCAGACACCTCTACTTTAAAGCTTCCATTGGTGAAGAGATCCCCAATATCACATCCTCCCCTGCCCAGTCACACCTGCTGTGATCTCAGGATCTCTGCAGAAGAAAGGCGAGAAGTCAAAAAGGGAAAAGGAAGATCAGGTTTATTTTGTCAGCTTCTTTTTATAGGTCAGTATAAAGGGGTGGCTTCTCCCATAAAAACTCATCCTCCCAAGAATCTGAATTAACCAATTCATCTCGAGGGGAGCCCTCATCTTTAAAACCCATTTCCAGGAGATGCCAGGGAACATGTCCATATCCTCCGTGTCTATCCCTTGACATTATATCATTCCATCACATGTTAAATATTTAGTCTACCAGGAGGTACTTTATTGACATCAGATCCCTCTGAAACATTGTTTTAGTATTAATACTTAGAACTTGAGAGATGCAGAATATTTGGGACTGGAAAACTTATCCTAGTAACATATATAAAAAATTCAAGAGACATAGTTTCTGAGTAATTAATTATGTTATTAATCACACCAGTTGTGTTGTGATTTCACACAAACATATAATCCAGGGCTGGATCTTAAGAAGTCATTCCATTCTATCTCCCAGCTCCCAGGCAAGCGTGTGCCTGTCTCCCCCGTAGGTAATTTATCTAAATAATATCTGGAGAATAATGCTCACAGCCTCCCTGGATGATGCATTCTAACTGCGTGGCTTGGTTTGATTCTTTGCTACTAAGCAACATTATTGGCCTTTGAAATTCAGTGGAGCCCACTTATTTTGCTCCATCCAGCTTTTTGATGAATAGCTTCTTTCAGAAAGGACACAACACAGTCTCCTGAGGCAGGCCAGTAAGTGGGGCATTCCTCAGCAACATGCCTGGCAGAAGTAGAGAGGTAGAGAAGGTGTCACATAAAGATGAATTTATTTTGGAATGATTAAGGGGTGATGAGATGGCTCCCTTACCCAAAAGATTTGCCAATTCTGACCTTCCTTGGTCCGGTGATATTTAGCATTTTTTATTTATAACATATGAAGTAATAAAATACTTATCAAATTTGCAGATGACCCAAAACTAGGAGGGATAACTAACATTTTGGATGGCAGAGCCAGGATTCAGGAAGAGCTCTACTAGCTAGGAAACTGATTTGAAGCTAATAATGTGAAATGGAATAAAGATAAATATGAAGTCATAATTGAGTTTCTTAAAAATTAGTTTCAAAAGATAGGGAAATATGGCTAGACAGCAGACAAGATAAAAGATTTATGGGCATTTTACTGGACTTCAGGCTTAATGAGATAACATTGTAATAAAGATTTTTTTAAATGAAACCTTAGACAGCATGGAGTCAGACAAAATGCACACATATAGGCAAACACAAAACACGGACAAAGAAGATAAAGTAGGCTTTGAGGGGAAGGCACTAGCATTGTGGGGACTAGGAAGGGTCTCATGTGGAGGTACCTTGAGCCTAGTCTTAGTGGAGACAAAGAATTCCACAACATAGAGGTGAGAAGGGACAGCAATGCAGGCATGAGGAAAAGGTAGTGCCAAAACAAGGAAAGGGGGCATCATGTGAGGAGAGCAGCAAGAAGGCCATGATGGCTGGACCGCAGGATGAACGGGTAGGTCTAATGTGAAAATAAAGGATGGAAAGTTAGGACCAGCCAGACTTTGAAAGGGTTTTGTAAAACTCTAAATTAGTTTAGATTGAATCCAAGAGGTAATAGGGAGCCACTGGAATTGAACAGAGGGGTAACAATGGTCAGACAAGTTATTTATGACTTCCTGGAAAATGAACTGGAAAGACTCAGAACAGGAAGATCAATTTGGTGGCTATTGCAATAATCCAGATAAGGGATTATAAGGGCCTGAACTAGGGTTTCAGCTCTGTGAGTGGGGAAAGCGTATATGCTTCTCTTTTATGGGGATAGAAAGGATAAAATGCGGCAAGTGAATGAGTGTGTAAGATAAGGGTGAAGCGTTGAGGATGACACTAAGGTTGCAAATCTGGGTGATGGCAAAAATAATGGTACCCCTGAAAACAATTGGGACGTTAAAAAGAGGGACATTTGGGGAGAAAGGATGGGTTGGTACAGTGGATACAGTGCTGGGTTTGGGAGTCAAGAAGATCTAAGTTTAAATCCATTCTCAGATACTTACTAGCTGTGTGACCCCGGGCAAATCATTTAACCTCTGCCTCAATTTCTCCAGCTGTAAAATGGTGATAATGATAGCACCTACTTCTAGAGTCATTGTGAGGATTAAACAAAATATTTGTAAAGTGCTTAGCACAATGCTTGACATATAGAAGGTGCTTAATAAATGCTGGTTTCCTTCCTTCATTTTTGAGGAAGTTACTTAACCTTTAGCTGCTAAGTCCCAATTTCCTAATCTGTAAAATGAGGACAAAAAGAGCATTTGCCTCACTAGGTTGTTGTGAGATCACATAAGACTATATGGAAAGCATTCTTCAAACCTTAAAGAATTATGTAAATCCTAGCTACTGCTATTATTATTAAATAAGGTAGGGGGAAAAAACTAAAACAGAAACATAGCAAAAATAAAACAAACAAGAGTAGCATCTCCTTGGTGGAATGACTGAATCTGAGTGTCCCAGTAAGGACTGAGACCCAATGAGGAGAGATACAGAACAGGAAGACCAATTTGGTGGTTATTGCAATAACCCAGGTTAGGGGTAATGAGGGCCTGAGCTAGGGTTTCACCTCTGTGAATGGGAAGAAAAGTGTATATGCTTCCCTTTTATGGGGATAGAAAAGACAAAATGTGGCAACTGAGTGGGTGCGTGAGATACGGTGAAGAGAGAATCAGGTCCCTGTGGCAGGTGACGCAAAATCTTCAAAGTTCATAATGGGGTCTCTCAGTTTTAAAAATGTGACCATAAACCAGAGCAGCCCAAGAACATCGAGGCCACAGCATAGGTGATGACATTTGTGCAGTCATCATTCCTCAACACAGACAAGGGAGAACTGCCCCAAACCACCATCCACTTAGCATTAGGCCCAACATCCAGGATCTCCTTCTCCCTAGTACCCTCACAGGAAGTTGGGACAGGGGGTGAGAATAAAATCTTATCCCCATGAGAAGCCTCTATGGGGCTGCCCATCTTCTTCTGTGGAAACTCTTGTTTCTCTCTTATTGCTAGAAGACAAGCCCCATCCCAACAATGCCACCCTTTTTCCTCCAAGCCCTCACTGGGAGGAATTGCACCAAGACCACTAGGCATTTTCCTGGCAGCAATTTAGAGAGCCAATCAGTTTTACATTACAGCAATCAATGGGCTACAGTGGGCCTGTCTTTTGCCACTGCACATGCCAGTGTCTACTTTTTTTGTCTCTGAGCTACCACTGCCACAGGGAGCTATTCTAATGTTTGCTGCCACTAGGCCAGGGGCTATGACTACTAGCCCTTCTGCCAGGCTCCATTCCTGTAGCTGCTCTATGCTGGAATAGAGTATTTCAGAGGCCTGAGCTCTATTGTCCTAGCCTTGCTGGGTTCTGACTCTGCCCTGTTTGGCAAGCCTGACATTGCCTCCCATTGTTGAGATAGATTGTAGGAGCAAGCCTGACTTCAGTTGCACTGTCACTCCTAAGGCTTGACTCTGACCAACAAGGCCAGGCCTGACTCTATCTCCTCATGTTGGAATGAGGGTCATCCTCTTATGCCCAGGGTTGGGTCTGTGCTGCCACAGCCATTTTGTATATGGCAGGAGCAATGTGGAGGCCACTAGAGCTGGAGTCTGACTATCCCCTCCTCTGCTAGGGACAGGAGATAAAAGTCAAAGTACCACTGCCTCTAACTGGTCCACCATCATTGCTAAGATCAAGAACTGCCAGATGGGATGAATGGTCACTGGCAGTTTACTCTCTAATCCCTCAGGAGTGAGGAGAGCTTCACTGTAAGCAATCACTATCTCTAGAGACATCACCAAAAGCACCACCAAAAGCATGAAGGCCAGTCCAGGTTCACCTTCCTCTACACTGTCCATCCATCATCAGTTTCCACTCCATGATACTATGCCTGTTGTTCTGGGTAGGGTAAGACTCATGGTTTAGATTCAGTATAAGAAACACTAACACAGTGAAACACTCAGATGATTCAACAGTTAACAAAAGATTTACATAATCATAGCAGGCCATTCAACAAGAATAGGCCCTGAGGACATTTCTAGTTGGTTCAGCTGAGCTCTTTCGCCTGAGTTGCCCATCATTTCCCACCAATCAAGTCTCAGAGAGCTTCTGGCACTTTCACGCTCAGGAATTAATGTCAAAACCCTAAACCTTTACTTCTTTGACCCATGAAGTTCTCAAGGACCAGGTCAATACCTTCTGAGGAAAAACTAGTCTAGCTTGCATGAAGGCAAAGGTTAGGATATTGCTCCGACCAAAGAATAACTCTCCCCAGATAGGTGGGTAGTGTCAGTGACTTGCAGTACTTCCCCTCCATCTAAACATTTAAAAGGGGAGTAGATTTCTAGCTTTTCTTTTTCTGGTCATTGTCTACATGCTGAAGGGAGATGGATTTATAACCAATTTTAGTTTATTAAATACTCTCACATATATCATCTCATTTGATCCCTACATTAATCCTTTGATGTAGGCAGGTAAGCTATTCCTATTTTACAGATGTGGAAACTACAGCTGAGAACTCAGGTAATTTGCCCTTGAGGAAATAGAACTAGTAAGTGAATTTGTAACTAGTAACTAATTAGCCATGAACTAGCAAGTCATCTTGAATTCTGGTCCTTTCCATCACATTATACCATGACAAAGCATCACTTTCCACATATTTTTCAACTTTTCCAGAAGTTCACATTAAAGCACAAAAGAGAGGATAAAAACACATATTAGAGGTTTGTTTTTTTTTTTAAACCATTGTTTCTTTTGACAAACAGGAACCAAAGACATATATCTTTAAAGGGTTTCAACAACATGGAGGGCAGCTATTGGAAGTGACCCATTGTGATGGCCACTAATGAATCAGTGACCTAAATGAGGACATGATTTGAAATTCTGGGAACCTATTAGCATTTATTAAAAAAAAAATCAAAAGGAAATCCATCCGTGTTTTGTTCACCTAAATTAGGCTAGCCACAGTAATTGTTGGGTAAAACTGTAAAAAGGCAAGCTTGACAGGAAACTAGGAAAACAGAACAATCACTTGGTTTGAAAAATTAGGTCGTGAAAAAGTATAGAGAATAAATCATAGGCTAGGGTTCATTAAGAGATTGATGTGAAATACTAGGTTAATAAACCATCCCTTCTTTACCATGCCCCACCTCACTTCAATTTTCATTCTGAGATTATAAGAAGGAGTTTTTGTGGAGGGTTTTCAGCTCTCAAAACCTGTTCATTCCTGAAATGACAGAGCCCAAAGTGTTAACTGTGCCAAATCAACAAGCATTCATTAAACAACTGCTGGGTTCCAGAAAACACACTAGGCATGGGGGCACACAAACATAGCAACAGAATGCTTCCTGCCCTCCAAGTACTTGCATTCTTTTGAAAGGAAGCAAAATGAATGCAGATGAGTAAATACAAATACATACAGAACAAAGTAAAATTCATGTCCAGCAGAGAGGGCGCTAGGCAGTGAGGACAACCAAGAAAGGATTCCAGGAGAAAGTGCCCTGGGAGCCGAGCTTTGAAGGAAACTAAGGCATCTACAGGCAGAGGCAAGGAAGGACTTTGTTCCAGGCATGGGGAACAGCCTGAAAACAAAGGTACAAGGACAGGAGATAGAATGTGTATGAGGAACAACAAGGAGACTAGAGCATCAAGTCAGTGAGGGAGAAGCTAGCGTGGCTTTAAGGTCTGAGGAATGTTTTGGCCATTCTGAACCTGAAAATCACATTTCATTAAATAATGCAATCATCATCACAGAGTATACCTGCACAATGAATGGGAAAATATTACACTTTCTTCACCAGAACCCCGTGAGGTGGATTATAGAAGTATTACTGTCCCCATTTTGCAAATAAAGAAATGGTCTCTGAGTAGAGAAGTGATCTTGGTGAGGCCTCTCAGCCAGCAAGCCTCTGGAATGAACCAGCCAGGAATGAACCGGCTCACCTGATTCCAAGTCTCACTCTCTTCCCACTGTGAGGCACTAGCTCATGGTCACTGCCAGTGGGAAACAAAAGACCCACCCTGACTTCATTACCTTCGTCCCCACTTCCTACCCCATTGGCCTTCACTATGAATCACTTCATCACCCTCCCAAACCTACTAATCTTTTGCATGTGAGCCTTTATTTCTGCTGATGTCTCTGCCCTGACCTGTTTCAAGGATGCCATAGTTACCTAAGGAAAAGCTATCCTTTTTCCTAAGTTCCATCTCTTCCATATGCACCCAGAATACTATTCTCTATCTCTTATCTGCTAAAAATTATGCTAATTCCTTAGATTCCTGCCCCTTCCTTATCTTCAACTGCTTAATCTCTTCTGCCTTTTTCACCAGAATTTAACTGCAGCATTCAGTTCTTTTCTACATGCAAGTTATATTAAGATAAAACCACTGAATCAGAAAATTCAAGAGTTAAAAGTGACCTCAGAGGGCATCTAGTTCAAGCCTAACTTAAATTATGAATCCCCTTCAAAATTAAATTAAATTAAATTTTTAAAATTATGAATCCCTTGTATGACATCTATACAAATTATCATCTAGACTCAGTGAGTTCCCCACTTAAGGTGAATTCACTACCTAATAAAAGAGACAATTCCAGTTAACAGTCCAGTTACTGGACTTCCCCTCTACTCTGCCTTTGAACTACTGAAACATATTATGAAAGCCTCCTGTAGACACTATGAGACATTTGAGTCACTATATTATTGGCAGCAGTCAATATGGGTTCATATGCTTCCATACTTAAACCTATAGAAAAGCTTTGAGAGAATGTATTATCTGGGTTGTCCACAGTTGGCATTCTATTTAAACCACCAACCAAAATGGTCTCAATGAGGGTTTCCAGCATATATTTTGGGGTACTGCTCAGGTTGCCATGCTATGCCATGCAGTAATAAGCATATCAGCAGTTTAAAACCCGTGCTGGCCAGATATTGCTCAAAATAATTTTTTTAAGTGAGGAATCTATGGATCCTTCCCCAAGCCACAAATGAAATCTCTCTTTTCAGTCAAAGGAGCTCCACATTCATAAGGCACAGGTATTTTGCATACTGTGGCCATATAGATAATAAACTTAGTAAAACACAAAGAAAACAATGGTTGTCTCCCTCATGGAACCTTTTATTCACAGGTCATGAAAAGAGGATAAAGGGAAAGGAGCATGTGTCCAGATCTAGAATGTCAGTCTCAAATTGCATCAAGGGAAATGAGGAGACATGCAGGAAGAAGAAAAGTACATTCCCCACATTCTCACCAACGAATGGAACTTTCATTTCTTAGCCCTTATTAAAATAGCATATTCACTTCTTAAGGTAACCAGAAAGTCTCCACTTAAAAAAAAAAGACTTCTTAAAACAATTAATCAAAACGAACCCGTGCACTGACCATGTCTGACAATATACTCAACATTTCATGTCTGTGGTCCTCTTACCACCTCTGCGATGAAGAACCCATTCTCTAGAATCAAGTTTAGTCATTTTAACTCCATATGACTTGGGACTTTTGTTGTTCTTCCCATTTATATTGTTGGAATAATTGTACCTATTTAAAAAAATAATTTAATTATTAACAATAATATTTTATTGAAAGAAAGAATATGCTATTTTAATAATGACTAAGAAATAAAAGTCCCATTAGTTGGTGAGAATGTGGGGAATATGCTTCTCTTCTTCCTGCATGTCTCCTCATTCCCCCTGATACAATTTGAGACTGGCATTCTAGATCTGGACACATGCTCTTTATCTCTTTATCCTCTTTTCATGACCTGTGAATCAATCTGACCTGTGGTCAAATACGACATTACTTTTGGCTCAATATTTTTGATATAGTAGTTCATAAGTCTGATTTTCAAGTTCAGTTTATTTTGATTCTTGGAATTTTCAAATGTTTGTAATTTTCTTTTTTATTGTTATGAATTTTACAAACAATATTTCCATGCAGAAAGAACAGAAAAAGAGAATTACACATGAGATTCTGAATTTCTATCACAAAGTTGGTTGAACTGTTTTTATGAACTCAAGTAAATCAATGAAATCAACCCATCCCATTTAAAGTTGTGTCATCTCCCCAGATGATAATTGGTTAAAGATATGAACAGGAAGTTTTCCAGGGAAGAAATCCAAGCTATCAATAGGTATATGAAAAATGTTTCAAAGCACTAATAATTAGAAAAATGCAAAATAAAAGTAACTCTGAAGTTCTACCCTACAACTATAAGACTGGCAAAGTTAACAAAAATGGAAAATGATGAATGCTGGAGTGGCTCAGGAAGGCAGGTACGTTAATGCATGGTTGCTGGAGTTACGCATTTGATTAGTCATTATGAAAATGAAATTAGAACTATGCCCCCAAAGTTACTAAACTATGCATACCCTGTAACCCTGTGATACCATTACTAAGCCTATTCACCAAAGAGATCGAAGAAGAAAAGTACCCACATGTACAACAATATTCACAGCAGTTCATTTTGTGGTGGCAAAGTATTGGCAACTAAGGGAGTGTCCATCAATTGTGAAATGGCTGGACAAATTATGGTAAATGAATATAACAGAACATTATTGTGCCATAAGAAATGACAAAAGGAATAAGAGAAAACTGGAAGACATATATGAACTGATGTAGAATGAAGTGAGCAGAACCAAGAGAACAATTCATACAATAACAATGATGTGAAAATGAATAGCTTTGAAAGCCTTAAAAACTCTGATCAACATAATTTTGTTGTTGTTCAGTCATGTCCATCTCTTCATGACCCTATTTGGAGTTTTCTTGGCAAAGATACTGGTGTTTGCCATTTCCTTCTCCAGCTCACTTTATAGATGAGGAAACTGAGGCAAATAGGGGTAAGTGACTTGCCCAGGGTCACACAGCTAGTACGTATCTGAGGCTGAATTTGAACTCAAGTCTTCCTTACTCCAGGCCCAGTGCTCTATCCACTATGCCACCTAGCTGTCCTGACAACCTGTGAGTCATCTGTAAAACACTAAGCCAGTTCAGGTCTGAGAGATTTGAGCAATCAGAAAGGAAACATTACAACTAAACCCCTGAGAAAGGCTAGATTGTGGGAAGCAAGAGAGGAGCAGCACTCCAGACCTTGGCATCTGTCTCCTTTCTTCCTTTTGAATAGAAGAGGATTTCATGAACTTTGGAGGTCTTGAAGGACTTCCCATCTTCCCATCCACTTTCTAACAGTGTCCCCAGAAAGTAGTGTCTGCTTTGAGAGCCAAAAACAGACTATATGCAGACTCAAGGCTCTATGAAGAATTCAGGATGAATACAAAAGAAAGAAAGAAAGAGAGAGAGAGAGAGAGAGAGAGAGAGAGAGAGAGAGAGA
>NW_020955033.1:1535689-1544261 GCF_900497805.2 Vombatus ursinus | reverse complement strand
ATAGATAGATAAATACATAGATAGATGGATACATAGATAGATACATAGATACATAGACAGAAAGATAGATAGGTAGACAGACAAATAGATACTTAAATAGATACATAAATACATAGACAGACAGCTAGAAAGATAGAGATAGATAGAGAGATAGACAGACAGATAGATAAATAAAAACTAATAAAAGCTACACCAAAGTGGAACAAGTTGAGGAATGATGAAGAAGCATTCCTCCATGGGCTATGGAGCTCCATGAGCCATGAGTTACCCTGACCTCTTTTTGCCACATAATCTCTATATCTTGAGCTTCTTTTACCCTGAACTCTATGTGCTGGTAGAATACTGTGTCACAGACTTTGGTGAGTTGTTTTGTACCAATGGTTCTTAATGTACTATCTTAGCAAGTGCCCTTTTCTTTAAAAAGCTAATTGTCTGCTGACTAATGGATACTAATTATAATAAATGAGGGAAAACATCAGTGAAAGCTCATGATCTATATAGGCCTAGAACTCCCCAACCCCTCAGATACCCTGAATCTTAAGGGGAGACAGTTTCTGAGCTCTGAGGACTGAACTTGACAGTGACTGGGAGAGTTGGAATTAGGACTCCAGACTCTACATGGTCTACATGAAAGTATATAATAAATTCAGGATAGTAGACCCAAAGTTGTCTTGTCTGTGTCTTTCTCTAAAATTTTTATTCTAATTTTACTCAAAAAGGTGGGGGAGTTGCTATAACTATGTGATAAACAGTGATGGCTACTAGAATCTAGACTGGATGATAAGTGTGGATTAAATAAATCTCTAAGAAGAAGAGGTGACTTATTGATGGTGGTCAAGGGAGAGTTTGGTTGTGGCAATGGAGAACAAGGAATATTCCAACTTCCCCACTACGGCCAGTGAGTGGAGGGGTGTGGGGAGGGTGGTACGAGTGAAAATGCACTAGTACTGGAACGGGTGGCCAGGGATGTAGCGTCATCAGGAAGGAACTAGGTTTCAATGAATGCCAGAAGATGGAAAGAATGAGAAAAGGGTTAAGAAGTTTGTTAACTATGGAGCAGGCATTTAGAGGAGCACAGGAAAAAAGCAGGTAGATCTGCTGTGGAAGATTATGGGGTAGGGAGAAAAGAGGAGAAAGCAAACATACAAACATAAGAAGACTGGCCAATGAGGGGACAGCTCTTAAAGCATGGATGATATCCACGTGGAGAATTGGTGAGCCTGCTTCCAGAAATGTGTAGAAAGACCTTTCCCTCCCTATTTCAAGTAATTTCTGTTTCCTTTCGACTTACTGTATTTTGTTGGAAAGCTCTTTACTTGCATAGTCATAACTGAGCGTGCATAAAACTGAGAAATTCTCCTTCTCTCTTCATTACTGCCTCTTGAATGAGGAGGATAAAGGAAATTTTGTGGGTCTCCAGGTTTAGGGGAGAGATCACAGTAGTGCGTGGCCACCATATGTCCATAACCACTGTGTGCCTCTCCTTCCTCTCTTTCTGTTATATTTATTCTTTCCTGATTTAAGTGAATGAGCCCCAGACATTGAATGCGCTAGATTAGTGGTGTTAGATAGAACTCAAATAGAAACAGAGTCTGCTGGTCACATATTTACTTAGAAAACCACAAATTAACATTGTCTATGTTGTATTTTATTATTATTTATTTTGTAAAACATCCCCCAATTATATTTTAGCCTGGTTCTGATGCCAGGGCTGAACAATTGACACTTCTAGACTAGATTATAACCTTGTGAGCTTCTAAAGATTTGAAGAACCGTCAGAGATCCAGAAACTGAAATTAGTAACAGTGTCTGCTGGTAGCTGCAGCACACAAGTCATGTGAGGATCCAGCCTTGAGGAACAGCCTGCTTGACCCAGCACAATAGGGATCTATCCAGTGGTCAATACAGCAAGTCCTGCAAGCAAGGGACGTGTCTATGCCACTTCCAGAAGAAAAGTTGGTGGAGACTCCTTAAAGAAAAAGAAAAGGACTTCCGAATCCAGGAAGTACCCTTCCAATGGGGAGGGGAAAATATTTTGTAGCAATAACTTTCTTTGAGTCCACACTTTCCAGGGACTGAGATGTAGAGAGTGGAGAGTAGGATCCCATTTTGGAATGTTATACTTCAGTATTTGCAATAACCTCTAAGTAAATACCCCTTTTCCTAAAAAAAAAAATAATAATTTATGTTAATTAGTTAAATGATATTGGAGAGATGTTAGCTGTAAAGTGATGTTGGGGGAGTATACAAGCTTGTGAGTGATGATATAAAACAAACACCATCACCTTAGAGTTATCCCTAAAACTTGGATAGGAGAAGTAGTTGCTGTGCTCTGGTGAGCTGACCTGCATTCCTGGGTGATACTTCCTAGAGTCTACTCTACACAAAGATTTTTTTCCCTTCCAATCATCTATTTCCCTTCATATCTTAATTCCATCCATATACCATAATTTTATTTATTACATGTTTTTCATTTTATTTCATTTATTAGTGATCATTTCTAATTTTTACCTTTTGCATCTCTATTACTATCCACTAATGCATCTTCTCCCAAATAGTAGGCCTCCTTTATAACAAATAGGAAGAGTCAAGCCAAACCAATTAACACAAAAATATACATGTTATTCTCTACCTCTAATCTTCCAACAATTGGTAGGAGGCACTCTTCATCATCAGTCTTTTAAAGCCATGGTTTGTCACTGCTTTGATTAGATTTCTGGTCTTTCAAAGCTGTTATCCTTTATCATTGGACAAATTGCTCTCCTGGCTCTCTGTATCAGCTCATCTCAATCTTCTCAAGTTTGTCTGAATCCATCATATTGGGCTTTTCTTAAGGCACAGTAATGCTCTATGACTTTCAATTGTGTTGAGTCATTCCCCAATTCAACAATACCCACTTTGATTCTAGTTCTTTGCTATAACAAATTTGCTGCTATAAATATTTTTGTATCTTTAAGTGCTTTTGCTCTGTGCAGAATAAGCTACGTACAATAAATTGTACAAATTTAATGCCCCTGACTGCAGAGGCAGAATGAGTTTCTCTCACTATACATCCTCCTTTAACTTTTTCCCTTTGCAGGAAGGAAGGAGAAACCAAAGTCAGAGGAGCTTGCAGTGATGGCATTATGTCACCAACTATCACTCTCAGCTCTTGCCATGCTCTTTGGTATCCCATCCTGCTCACTTCAAATAGAAGCAGTACCAATCCAGTAAAGTTTCAGAGGAAAAGAGCAAGGAATCAGGCACACTGCTGAATCCTCGTGGATTCAAGATGGAGAAGGGACTCCTGGCTTCTCCAAAAGCACAGTCCCAGAGGTCTAAGTTCAAGTACATCACTCATCAGTGAATTCTGGAATACCATCTACTTGAGTCTTTAATCTCCACAACAGTGGTATCTAGAAAGAGAGGGAGTCAAAAGCAGGGCTACCTGAAGTTATGTTTTCAAGGTTGTTGTTTTTCTGGAATCCCATGCTTTCCAGTATATCAAAGGACTGATTTGCTTCCTTACTAAATCCTAGAACAGATGTTCTTAACATGTGGTCCAGAGATCCCCACCCAAGGGGTACATGGATAAATTTCAGGGATCTGTGAGTTTAGATGGAAAAAATAACACTTTATTTCTATATGTAGAAAAAATAATATTTATGTTTACATTAAAATCAATGTAATACATTTCCTTTCAATCCTTTGTGTTTTACATTATACATTTAAAATCATTATCCTGAGAAGGGGTCCACAGGTTTCATTCATCAAATTGCCAAAAGGTTCCAAGTCACAAAAAGATTAAGAACCTCTGTTCTAGAGCAAGAAAAATATTATCAAAAAAAAACAGAGATGTATTCTATTCTCTTGATGCACTATTTAATCAGATGGGCATGATACTGAAATGTCCTTCTTGATGCTTTGATTTTGTAGTTAATTTCCAGGTTAGGAACATGCTTTTACCTTAATATACAACTTCATTTTAATAAATGCTCTATCCTTCACATGACAAATAAGCATTAATAAGATGCTCATTCAATATCCTTTTGAAGCTTGAATATAGTGGATACTTCTTCAGGGTCTAAATTCTCCAAATGGCTTTCTTCACTTAGTATTTCAACTGAATTTAAAACAGTGAATAAAAAGCATTTATTAAGCACATACCATGTGGAAAGTACCATGTCAAGTACCAAGGATAAAATAAAAAGCAGAACAGTCTCTGCTTTAAGAGTTTACATTCTAATAGGGAGAAAAAACACACGTCGGTGGTTTTAGCTTTAAGTCAGATGTAAAGGTCCTATGGTCCTTAGGGTACAGCAGCAAAGCAAATGGTGATGCATTTTCTTTAGGATCATTTCCATAGATAAAATAATTTCTGAAAGAAGGAAATATGGTTTAGTGGAAAGGGTACTAAGTGCTGAATTACAGGATCATAAATTTAAATCTGGAAAGAATGTCGGGTTAATCCATCTAGTGCAGCTCTCTTATGTTGAGTGACTTGCCAAGGGTCACAAAAGTACTAAGCATCAGCTGTGGAATTTGAATCCAGAACCTCTGATTCCAGAACCCCTTTCCACTTTACTCTATTGATTCCTCCAGATTTTCTATTCACTTCACAAGGGACTGAGCAAATAACTCTGACTTTCTGGGCCATGTTTCTTCATCTATAAAACAAGGAGGGGAGGCATCATACTAAATAATCTCTAAATCCAGCAATTGAGAAAAAATGGTCAAACATGCATTGGCTTTCTGAACTTAGTTACTGTACCCCAGACCCAGAACTGGCTTTTTTTTGGGGGGGGGGGTCCATGACATGACTCCTGTTACAAAGCTGTATGTTTGCTCTTATTTTTTTTTTTAGTTTTTAACACTTTTACTTAAAGTTTTGAGTTCCAAATTCTATCCCTTCCTCCCCACCCACCTCCCTGAGATATAACAATCAGATATAGGTTATACACGTGCAATTATGTAAAACTTTTCCATATTAGTCATTTTGTACAAGAAAACTAGAATAGAAGAAAAAGAATGGAAGTAAGTGAAAAATATCATGCTTCAGTCTGTATTCAATAAATATCAGGTCTTTCTCTAGAGGCAGATAGTATGTTTCATCATTAATCTTTAGTGTTGTCTTAGATCATTGTATTGCTGAGAATAGCTAACCGTTCACAATTCTTTATCAAACAGCATTGGTGTTTTTGTGTACGATGTTCTCCTGATTGTATTCACTTCACTATGCATCAGTTCATGTAAGTCTTTCCTGGTTTTTCTAAAATCATCTTGCTTGTCATTTCTTAGAGCACAATAACACTCCATTACAATCATATACCACAGCTTATTTAGCCATTTCCCAATTGATGGGCATCCCTTTGATTTCCAAATCAAAATTTTGATAGCCAAAATAAAAAGAGCTGCTATAAATATTTTTGTACAAATATGTCCTTTTCCCCTTTTTTGAGTGTCTTTGGGATATAGACCTAGCAGTGTTATTGCTGGATCAAAGGATAGTTTTATAACCTTTTTGGGCATAGTTCCAAATTGCTCTCCAGAATGGTTGTATAAGTTCACAACTCCACCAATAGTGCCTTTGTGTCTCAGTTTTCCAACACCCATCATTTTCCTTTTTTGTCATATTAGCCAGTCTAATAGGTGTGAAGTGGTATGTCAAAGTTGTTTTAATCTGCATTTCTCCAATCAATAGTGATTTAGAGTATTTTTTTGTATGACTATAGATGGATTTGATTTCTTTGTCTGAAAACTCCCTGTTCATATCCTTTGACCATTTATCAATTGGGGAATGGCTTGTAATTTTTATAAATTTGATTCAATTCTCTATATATTTGAGAAATGAGGGCTTTATCAGAGATACTTGTTGCAAAAATTTTTTCCCAGCTTTCTGCTTTCCTTATAATTTTGGTTGGATTGGTTTTGTTTCTGCAAAAACTTTTTAATTTTATATAATCAAAATTATTATTTTACATTTTGTAATGCTGTCTATATCTTCTTTGGTCCTAACTTCTTCCCTTATCCATAAATCTGATAAGCTATTCTATGCTCTCCTAATCTGTTTACAGTATGACCCTTTGTGTCTAAATCATGTACCCTTTTTGACCTTATCTGGTATGCAATGTGAGATGTTGGTCTATACCTAGTTTCTGCCATATGTTTTCCAGTTTTTCCAATAGTTTTTGTCAAATAATAAGTTTTTGTTCCAAAAGTTTGGATCTTTGGGTTTATCATATACTTGATTACTATGATCATTTACTGTAATGTAGTTTGTACTTAATTTATTCCAAGAATCCACCATTCTGTTTCTTAGCCAGTATTGTTTTAATAATTACCACTTTATAATATAGTTTCATATCTGCATTTTTTTATTGCTTCCCTTGATATCCTTGAGCTTTTTTCCTTCCGAATTATTTTTGTTATTATTTTTTCTAGCTCTATAAGATATATTTGATAGTTTGGTATAGCACTGAATAAATAGATTAATTTAGGCAGAATTGTCATTTTTATTATATTGGCTCAGCCTGCCCATGAGCAATTAATATTTTTCTAGTTTTTTAGATCTGACTTTATTTGTGTGAAAAGTATTTTATAGTTATGTTCATATAGTTTCTGGGTTTCTCTTGGCAGGAAGACTCCCAAATATTTTATATTGTCTATAGTTATTTTAAATGGAATTTCTCTGTCTCTTCTTGCTGAGCTTTGTTGTTAATATATAGAAATGCTGATAATTTATGTGGGTTTATTTTGTATCCTGCAACTTTGCTTAAGTTGCTAATAATTTCAAGTAGTGTTTCAGTTGATTCTCTTGGATTGTCTAAGTATAACATCATATCATCTGCAAAGAGTGATAGTTTTGTTTCCTCATTACCTATTCTAATTCCTTTAATTTCTTTTTCTTCTTCTATTGTTATAGCTAATATTTCTAATACAATATGAAATAATAGAGATGACAATGAGTATCCTTGCTTCACCCCTGATCTTATTGGAAAGGCTTCTAGCTTATCACCATTATAGATAATGATTGCTGATGGTTTTAGACAAATAGCACTTATCATTTTAAGGAAAACTCCATTTATTCCTACACGTTTTTAATAGGAATGGGTGCTGTATTTCATCAAAGACTTTTTCTGCATCTATTGAGATAATCATATGATTTCTTTTGGTTTTGTTATTGATATGGTCAATTATGCTGATAGTTTTCCTAATATTGAACCAGCCCTGCCCTCCCAGTATAAATCCCACCTGGTCATAGTGCATGATCCGTGCATTTTATTTAAAATTTTTTGCATTATTTAAACTTTGCATCAATATTCATTAGGGAAATTGATTTATAATTTTCTTTCTCTGTTTTAGCTCTTGCTGGTTTAGGTATTAGCACCATATTTGTGTCATAAAAGGAATTTGGTAGGACTTCTTCACCTATTATTTCCAAATAGTTTATATAGTATTGGAATTAGTTGCTCTTTAAATGTTTGGTAGAATTCACTTGTAAATCCATCTGGTCCTGGGGATTTTTTCCTGGAAAGTTCACTACTGCTTATTCAGTTTCTTTTTCTAAGCTTAGGTTATTTAAGTATTTTATGTCCTCTTCTGTTAAGCTGGGTAATTTATATTTTGTAGATATTCATCAATTTCATTTAGATTGACAGATTTATTGGCATATAATTGGGCAAAATAGCTCCTAGCAATTGTCTTAATTTCCTCTTCATTGGTGGTAAAGTCATCCTTTTCATTTTTAATATTAGTAATTTGGTTTTCTTCTTTCCTTTTTTAATCAAATTAACCAAATAGTTTATCTGTTTTATTTATTTTTTTCATAAAATCAGCTTCTAGTTTTATTTATTAGTTCAATGGTTTTCTTACTTTCAATTTTATTAATCTCTCCTTTGATTTTCAGAATTTCCAATTTGGTGTTTAATTGGGGATTTTTAATTTGTTCTTTTTTGAGTTTTTTGGTTGCATGCCCAATTGATTGATCTGCTTTTTCTCTATTTTATTGATTTAAGCAACTAGAGATATAAAATTTCCCCTAAGTACCACTTTGGCTGCATCCTATAAATTTTGCTATGTTGTCTCATTGTTGTCATTTTCTTTAATGAAATTATCGATTGTTTCTATGAGTTGTTCTTTGACTCACTTTTTTTAGGATTAGATTATTTAATTTAAATTTAATTATTAATCATTGTGATATTTATTGCATTATGATCTGAAAAGGATGCATTTTCTATTTCTGCTTTTATGCATTTGGTTGTGATGTTTTTATGTCCTAATACCTGGTCAATTTTTGTGTAGGTATCATGTACTGCTGAGAAAAAGGTATATTCCTTTCTATTATCCTTCAATTTTTTCCATAAATCTATCATATTTAACTTTTCCAGAATTTTATTCACCACCTTAGCTTCTTTCTTTTTTATTTTTTGTTAGATTTATTTAGTTCTGGGAGGGGAAATTTGAGGTCCCCCACTAGTACAGTTTTACTATTTCCTCCTATAACTCATTCAACTTCTTCAAAAATTTAGATGATATACCATTTGGTACATATATGTTTAGTATTAATATGACTTCATTGTCTATGGTACCTTTC
>NW_020955033.1:1509979-1535619 GCF_900497805.2 Vombatus ursinus | reverse complement strand
TCCCTTATCTTTACCCTGTGTGTATCTCTCTGCTTCAAATGTGTTTTCTGTAAACAACATGTTGTAGGATTCTGGTTTTTAATCCATTCTGCTTTCCACTTCTGTTTTATGGGTGAGTTCATCCCATCCACATTTATAGTTATGATAACTAGCTGTATATTTCCCTCCATGCTATTTTTCCCCTGTTTATCTCACCCTCTCTCATACCTCCTATCCTTTACCTACCTACTTTTTACTTCTGATTATCAACTTCCCCAATCTACCCTCCCTTTTATCAGTTCCCCTCTTCCCCTTCTATCATTTCCATCCCTTTTTACTTCCTTGTAGTGTAAGATAGATTTCTGTATCCAACTGACTGTGTATATTATTCCCTCTTTGAGTCAATTTTGATGAGAGTAAGGTTTAAACTTTACCTGCCACCACCACCCATCTTCTCCTCCATTATAACAGCTTTTTTGTGCCTCTTTTATGTGGAATAATTTATCCCCATTCAATCTCCCCCTTTCTTCTTCTTTCAGAGCAATTTTCTTTCTCACTCCTTTAATTTTGTTTCTTAGTGTATCATCTCATCAAAGTCACATTATATCCACACTGTGTGTGTGTATTCCTTCTAATTGCTCTTATTGTAATAAAGTTTTTAAGAGAGTTACAAGTATTATCTTTCCATATGGAAATACAAACCATTTAACTTTATTGAATTTTTCATGTTTTCTCTTTTTTGTTTCTTTTTTATCTCTTTGTTTCCTTGAGTCTTGTATTTGGAGATCAAATTTTTTTATTTAGCTCTGGTCTTTTAATTAGGAATGCATGAAAATTCTCTATTTTGTTAAATGTTCATTTTTTTTTCCCCTCAAAGATTATATTCAATTTTGCTGGTAGTTGATTCTTGGTTGTAATCCTAATTCCTTTACTTTCTAGTATATCATATTCCAAACCTTCCAGTTCTTTACTGTGGAAACTGCCAATCCAGTGTAATCCTGGCTATAGCTCCAAAATATTTGAATTGTTTCTTTTTTGCTGCATACAGGACTTTCTCCTTGTCTATGAGCACTGGAATTTGGCTATGATGTTCCTAGGAGTTTTGATTTAGGAATTTCTTTCAGTTGGTGATTGGTGGATTCTTTCAAATTCTATTTTGCCCTCTGGCTCTAATCCATCAGGAAAGTCTTCTTTCATAACTTTTTTTTTTTAGGCAATTGGGGTTAAGTGACTTGTCCAGGGTCACACAGCTAGTAAGTGTCAAGTGTTTGGTCTAAGGCTGGATTTGAACTCAGGTCCTCCTGACTTCAGGGCCAGTGCTCTATCCATTGCACCACCTACATGCCCCCATAATTTCTTGAAAGACATTGTCCAGGCTTTTTTTTTAGTCATGGTTTTCAGGTAGTCCAATAATTCTTATATTATTTCTCTTGGATCTGTTTTCTAGGTCAGTTGTTTTTCCAACGAGAAATTTCACATTTTCTTCCATTTTTTTTTTTACTTTTTTGATTTTGTTTTATTGTATCCTGATGTCTCATAGGAACATTAGCCTCTACTTGCTCAATTCTAATTTTTAAGGAATTATTTTCTTTAGTGCACTTTTGTACTTCCTTTTCTATTTGGCCAATTCTGGTTTTTAGGGAATTACTTTCCTCAGTAAATTTTTGTATACCTTTTCACATGATATTGACTCTTTTTTCATGATTCTCTTGCATTACTCTCATTTCTTTTCCCAATTTTTTTCTGCTTCTCTAATTTGCTTTTTTAAATCTTTTTTAAGCTCTTCTAGGAATCCTTTTTGGGCCTGAGACCAAATTACATTTTTCTTTGAGGTTCACATGTAGCCATTTTGACACTATTATCCTCTTCTAAATTTATGCTTTGATCCTCCTTGTCACCATAGTAATTTTCTATAGTCAAGTTCTTTTTTGTTTTTTTTGCTCACTTTTTTCTGCCTTTTTTGTGACTTGGTGTTTTTATGTGAGAGTTGGAGTGTGGTCCTGCACCATCTCAAGCTTTTTGTGCTGGGGTTCAGGGTCTTGCTGCTGGATTTCACTGGGCTTCAGGCCTCAGCTGCTTGCTCTCACTGGAGGGTAGGCTATCCTTCTTGCTTCTACTAGGGTGGGGGACCTCCCACACCTGAGTGTGGGGTTTAGCTGCTGGCCTGCCCCAAGGGTGGGGCCCTGCTGCTAGGTTGCTATGGAAACAGGGCCTCTCTGTTGGCAGGCCCTGAAGAGGAATCTTGTTGCTGGGCTACCTCAGAAGTGAGGCCCTGCTGCTGGGTTGCTGTGGAAACAGTTTCTCTGCTGGCAGGCCCCAGAGGCAGGATCTTGCTCTTGTCCGCCTCAGGGTGGGGTTTCACTACTGGTCAGCAATAGTGTCAAGGTTTGACTGGTGGCTTGTGCTGGAGGTGGGATCACTGGGGTGAGCCCTTGCTGAGCTGCACAAATTGCTCACTTGCCTAGGGGGCCGCTAGCTTGCAGGAGGTTGAGCCCTCCTTGGTGAATTGCCTCAGGCTTGGAGCCTTGCTGCAGGCCCCCTGCTGTGAGGGCTGGGGTGCTTGCTGCTCTTGGACCTCATTTCCCTCCTACTCCAGTGAGACAGACCTTTCCTGCCAGACTGGCAAGCTGCTTCCCTGCTCCTAGATCAATTCTTTTTTTGGGGGAGGGGGGGGCTAGGCAATGTGGTTAAGTGACTTGCCTAGGGTCACACAGCTAGTAAGTGTTATGTGTCTGAGGCTGGATGTGAACTCAGGTCCTCCTGAATCCAGGGCCGGTGCTCTATCCACTGTGCCACCTAGCTGCCCCCTCCTAGATCAATTTTGAGGCAGTTTTCTAGTTGTTTGGAGGGGAAATTGGAAGGGCTTCAGAGGGTTCCTTCCTCACTCCACCACCTTGGTACCAGAAGCCTTGTTTTTCCTCCATTTGCTCTTACAGATGTAATTGCTCTTACAAATTGAAATAGTCACCCCAGTGTATGAGTAAGAAGAAGAAAAGGACTCTTGACAGACACAGGCAGGTTTCCTTTACAGTAGAACAACCACCAAAATTGCATAAACATTTACTCTTCAGCACTAATCGACTAGAAGGGCTATCAGCAAGGAAAGGCCACTTTTTTGAATATTTGATGTGCAATAGAGGTAGTGTGGCACAGTGGATAGAGTGAGCCTCTGAAATATACTACCTGTGTAACCCCAAGTAAGTCACTCAAGCTCTCAGCGCTCTAAGAACTCTCTAAGACCAGAAGTTGTGCAGAAGGTGGCTACTTGCTTTGGTAGATGGCGCTTCCTTCCCTGAGGGAACGAACGAAATCCATACCCTATCATACCAACGAAATCCAAATCTCTATCTCTGTTGGTGTACAGCTATATCAGTGTTAAAGCTGGGGTTGCCTGAGACAATAAATCACCCCATCCCACTTAGCCACCATACTTTGTCCAGATGAGAACACATACTGATCAATCTGAGATTTAAAAAAGTTTTGGACACCTCTTTTGGTAGGACAGGAAACCTGTTAGGATTGGTTGAAGGACTTAGTCACATTCTGTGGGGCTTGCATAAAGTCAGTGAGCTAGTTTGGATCTAGCAATAGAGAGGAGGGCAGCTAGGTGGTGCAGTGCCAGGTCTTCCTGAGTTCAAATCTGGCTTCAGACACTCACTAGCTGTGTGACCCTGGGCAAATCACTTACTCTTATTTGCCTCAGTTTCTTCCTCTGGAAAATGAGCTGGAGAAGGAAATAGCAAACCACTCTAGTTTCTTTGCCAAGAAAACTCCAAATGCGGACATGAAGAGTCAGACACAAATGAAAAATGAATGAACAACAAAAATGGAGAGGAAGGAACGGGACCTCAAGAACTGAGCCAAAAAGAATCAGCAGCACAGGAACAACAGGAGAAAGTAAAAGTATAACTGAGCCGGGGCATAAAAAGAAGAGAATAAGGAGGGTTGCCAGTATCTTACTGGAGTCTCTGAGCAAAAGATTCAGGCTGGAGCCATCATTTGTCACCACTTCTCCAAGTATTGAGGGAAGTTCTGAGAAAAGATGTGCTCTTTCACCCCTTTCCTCACCTAGTGCCTGTCAACTAAAAGACACTGGAACGTCCTCTTTGCCCAAACATTTTCAGTAACCTCAATTTTGCCTAACCTTGCCAAGGATTAACTGGATATAAATATAAATTTAAAGTAAAGCAGAGAGCTATACCTCTGATTCAATGTTGGGAATTTGCCTTACTGGAAACTCTGAGAGATTGTGATCATATTCCTAACTATGGTTTAATATAAACTCCCTAAGGCAAAAACAGATGGAACCACTTGGACCTGAAGGGCCATTATATTGCCCTTAGAATCATAGCAAGCTAATGGTTGCAACAAGGTATGACTAGTTATATCTCTGGACACAGAGGAGGAGAAGCCAGTAACAACTCTTTTCTCATTTGCACTCAGCTCAGGGATATCACCGCCACCACCACCTCTACCACCACTACTGCTACTACTAATAATAATAACAACAAAAACAACAGCATATGGCTCTTTAAAATTTGTAAAGCACCTGACACATAGGGATTCTTATTCATTTATGAGTTGAATCCAGTGACTTCCAAGGTCCCTTCCAATGCTGAAATTCTGAGATTTTGTGATTCTATAAAAGACTGAGACCCTAAGGATTCTCTAGTTAACTTTAAAAAAGAAAAAAGGAAATGAATATGGGATTATCAAATCTCATGTTTAATCTATGCATTCGAACCTGAATTTTTTTTAAATTTATTTCACAAGAATCTTCCACTTCCTTAGCATTCCAGTTAATTAGTCAGTCAATCAACATTTATTAAGCACTTACTATATGCCAGGGATTGTACTAAGTACTGGGGATACAGAGAAAGAAAAAAGATAGACTCATCTCTCAAAAAGCTCACAGTCTAATGGGGAGACAACATGTAAACAACTATGTACAAATATGATAACATATAGGATAAACTGGAAATATTCCCAGAGGGAAAACACTAAAATTAGGAGGGATTGAGAAAGGCTTCTCACTAAAGGTGAGATTTTATCTGGGATTTGAAGGAATCTAGGAAAGCCAGGAGATAGAGTAATTCCATGTCTTCCTTCCTCCTGTGGGACTCTTTCCACTACCCCAGGCATTCACATATAATTTGAGAAGAACTGTCTCTTGTATCAGATCCAAATCCAAATACTTCACACTCGAGGGACCCATTTTATCATTGCAAGTGCCATCTTTGCCAAAGCAGATTTTTAAGACCTTTATGTCCTTAAAAATCCTTAAAAGTGACTGTGGCCAAAATGTTCATCAACTTGTGACCAAGCTGATGATGGCTCTCCAAATTTAGCTGGACTTGGCATCAACCCTCATGCATGCTGGCATCACTAAGGCTGCATTCCAAGTCTTTCTAGCTTGGAAGAAGTTTCCAGAGCTTGTATCACCCTGGCTAAACACTGAATGCTCCCTACAGGGAGCAATTACATAGGAAATCTTTAGTGAAGGGTGAGGTGCAGACAAATGAAAATTTAATAGAAGGACTATCTTTAGTTCACTTTAGCCAATTCTTAGGACACCTAAAACTCTCCAGTAATATCCATAAAGTATACCTTACTATACTCCAAATATCTTACCTGGGATTTATGCAAGCTATCACCCTGTGCACAGGAAAACAAGCCTCATTACTGAACAATTCAGTTCTCTGAGAGCCAGTATCCACAGCTGTGAAAACAAAAAGAAAGAGAAAAGCTGATAAACAATGGCAGCCTAATTTCCAAAGGACCCCATATGTGAATCAACTAAACATGATTAACAAAAAGCATTGAATATGAAAATGTTAATAGGAATCTTCATTACTGGATCCAGTTTGCCACAAAATATTGATTCAAATGTTACTTACTATAATCATGCACAAAGAAAATTGTCCTTCTAATGTCCTAATCTATAGTGAATTAAGGAATGACAAATACTTCTTAATGGTAAGAATATGACCATGAGAATACCTCATTGAAAATGGAAGCAAAAAGCAGTCAGTAATCCTAAAGAATTGCAAATAAAGCACACCAGAAAGCAAAGCTTTCTCATAGTTGAAATCAATCAAAACAGGCCTGGAAATAGAAAAAATGTCATTCTCTTAGGATTTTGGAGCTGGAAAGAGTCTTAGAATAATCATTATTATTTTACCATTAATAATAACAATAGTTGATGCTTATATAGCACTTGAAGGTTTTCAAGACACTTGACACACAAATCTCAATTTGATCCTCACAACAACCCTGAAAAGTAGGTATTTTTATTATCCCAATTTTACAGATAAGAAAACTAAGGCCCAGAGAGGTAAAGTGACTTGCTCCTGGTCATTAAGTTGGTAGATATCTAAGGTAGAATTCAAACCCAGATCAAGACGTCTAGTCCAATCTTTTCATCTTATAGATGAGGAAACTGAGACCCATCAAGGTAATATGACTGGACCATGGTTGCACAGCTAGTCATTAGTAGAACTATTATGAGAAGCCAACTTTCCTGGCTGCTAATCTGGAGCTCTTTCCACAATGTCAGCCTTATATGCACCCATACATATTATGTATGTATGTATACATATATAAATAATTTAAGAAGAGTCCTCTCTTGCCTTAGATTGAAATCAAAAGTTCTTCTTAGCCTCAGAAAATCTTTGGACCCCAAGAAGTCTTTAGTCTATGAGGATAAACAGATCCACAGGGGATTATCTTTTTTTCCACGTGTAGTCACTTTTATGTCTGACTTAAAATTAATTTTCTTATTATTTCTATTGTGTTTATTAAATCAGTAAATTAACCAACAAGAATTAAGTGTCTGCTTTGTACCAGGCATTGTGCCCAAGCACTGGAGATGCAGAGCCAAAAATTAAGTAGTCCCTACCATCAAGGAGTTACGTTCTATCAGAGGAGACAATAAAATACATACAAAATAAAAGAAGTCAAATGAGGGAGAAGGGGACACAGCATTTAGGGGGATTAGGAAAGATTTCACATAGAAAATGTCACTTGAGCAATTTCAAAGTGAAGGGATTCTAAGAGGCAGAGGTAAACTGGAAATGCCTTGCAGACATGAGGGATAGTCAGTGCAAAGATGAAGAGATAAAGATAGGTCCTGCAGCATAAAAGTGAACTAAGACATTTTGCAAAGTTTCAAGGCAAAGATCTGAAATAAACAAACAAATCTTGGTTTTTTGAACACCTTGATAATCATTTAAGATCATTTGAGCCCCAGCAAGGGCCAAAGTCTGCATTAATCAACCAGAAGAAGTACCCTGGCCTGACAGACATGTTTTGCTCTGTTCTCTGAGTGAACTCAGAATGCCCCTTCCTGTGTCAACTACTACAAGGCCAGATAAAGCTGACCTGGACCATTCTTCCATTTATGATCACTAAGGACAAGGTGCCTGGGACCAGACACTGTCTTGAATAGTGGTATTTTTCTTAGCTTGGCGTTTTATGGACATATGCTATGTTATGTCCTGTTGATGGTAGAAGAAACAAAGATTTCCTGGGTCTGTAACTTTAACTGACATTCTGACACTTATCTTATTGTATTTACAACCTATTCAATCAAGAAAATTCCTTTCTCATGCTCTGGTTAAACAAATGGAGACTACAATTTTTGAGTGACACAGACATCCTTAGTTGGGATTGCTCTAAATGTATAAAAGGTCTTCCTCATCTTGCTTATCTCAGAATTATCTTCTGGCTCCATGTACATGTAAATTCTGCTAGCTTAAGAGAATAAACAATGTGAACACTTATCATCTAGCTTGTTTGCCTCTTTTAACCAAACTTTAAGGTTGAACACCTCTATGTACTTCTAGTTCTAGAGTTGGAAAATTCCTCTTTAAAGGTAGCAGTCTAGTAACCATAGCACTGGCTCAAAGTCAGCCAACAATGAGTGTACCATACACCCAAGGACTTTCAATATCAATGTAATTTCCATTGAATCTTTGGCCATGGGGTTCAGCACTCAGATACTGCTGCTGTTACACAGCAGCACAAAGAGGCAGTAAGAATGAAGGCCCTTCATTTTTCATTTCTGTACCATATGAAGAGAAGTTGGAAACCAGACGGTCATCTTCTCATAAGTATATGCTACATACCCAGGACTCTAGGTCACAGCAATGAGAAGGAAACTAAAGGATAAAGACAAAATGCTGCTGGCCTTTAGAAGAGAATAAATACGCTAAAATGTCTTTTATCCAAGATAATGCACAGAGAAAAGACATATTGGATAGGAAAATCTTGCATCCCTCTAGGGTTTTTGCATCATTGGGTGTGGAATGATTGTAGTTATTTACCAAATCATCTACTTGTCAATAGTATATCTTTTGAGGGGAAAAAATCGAATGGAAAGATTGAGTGGTGTGCAGGGATTTATTCAGAGAACATTCTTCCTCTTTATTTAAATATGACAATGGCTGTCAAAATGAGTTCATTTGTTTCATTCCATTTTCTGTTCTCCTTCCCCCCCTCCTTTTAAAGAAGTAAATTAAGGAAGGGTGAGGTACTGCCAACTTTTTATGGTATGTCTGTTTCCATCCTAAATAGAATAAGAGTAAGAGACCGAAGGACTTCGTGAACCCTTTGTTTCTTTACATGAAGGTACCTGAAGTAAAGATTCCACTGTAGTGCAACCAGAAAGTCTAATGTCAGGACCTTCCACAAGCAATTTAGAAAAGAACTTTTGTGTGGAGCAATTTCCTTAGTTGCAAAACAAAGTGATTAATAATGTACAGCTGTCTATTAATAAAGTGACAAGCTGTGGAGAGCATAACCGAGCGAAGGCAACTGAGCACTCATCTGGCTTTCGGGCACAATCTGTCATTCAGTCAATAGTAAATAATCATTTAATTACTTACTATGTGCCAAGCACTAGCAATACAAATAAAGTAAAAAGAAAGACAGCTCCTGCCTTCAAGGAGCTTACGTTCTAATTGTCCTAGACAACACAGAAAGGAGGCTAAAAGGGAGAAGGATGATGAGGAAGAGGGAGAGAGACAGTGAAGAGCATCCCCTTGCCCTTCTCCCAAAGATGGTTTGTATCACCCCATTGTTCTCCCTGTCTCATCCCTTCTTTTTCTAGTTCTTTCTCCACTCAACTACCAAAGTGACTTTCAGAAAGCACAGATCTTACCTTATCATTCTTGTATACAATAAATTGCACTGGATCCCTATTACCTCCAGGATATAAATTCCTTGGGAAGACATATATAACCCTTTACTACCTGGCCCCAGACTATGGGTTTTTTTTTTTTAATGTTTTTGTTTATTATGCTGAACTTAACAAAAAAAGAGCATGAACACTTCAGTCTAGTCATAGTTGCCTTTTTTTGCTGTTCCTCACACATGGCACTCCATCTCCTGGTTTATGGAGAACTCACACAGGGCCAGTGCTCACATAGTGATCAGAAGAAGTGATACAAGTGAAGAGGTTTACCTTTGCCCTTTTTCCCTTTTTGCCCCTTTTCAAAAGGAATTTGGCTAAGCTTATTCAAACGCACCTTTCCTCCCCGGCCCCTAAAAAGAACCTGGCTTCAGTTTGTCTATAGGTCCCAGGAAAACCTTAAAGTTTTAGAAACTGCTTTTATTTCCCTTTGAAAGCAAACTCCCCACCCCTTGCAGTTCCTTTCATTATCTATTCTCATTGTCTGTTCAGATCTCTCAGACATTCCAAACGGAACTCCCACCTGGGCCATTTTCGTTATCACCTCCCCCCTTCAACTGGCCTCTCATTCCATTGTTTTGCCTTCTCACCCTTAACCCTAGCTAGGTGCCACAAGGTCCAGGACCCAGGAGTTCTGTTCACCCCAGCTTACTAGCCACTCCCATCCAGATCTCCCTAGACCCCTCCTCCCATCACTCCAAACTGCTTGGCCACTCCTAGACCCCTCCCCCAGTCTTTCTGTACTTAAGACTCATCTTTGCCCCATTCTGATGCTGAGCTGTTCTCGCTGGGAATTTCTCATACCCCCAGAGGCTGAGATTCCCGGCCTTAAGAGCTTCACCTGGCTTCCTTAGCCCCCAGTCCCCATTTAGATCACTGATGTTTGGGTTCCTTGGGAGTCTGGCCTATATGCTTTATCTTTAATAAACTTTTTCTCTGGCTGGAAGAAGATCTGGGTTGAATTCATTCAGGCAGATTTGGCACCACGATCTAGGCTTTTTCCCAGCACCCCAAAACCTCCCCACCTCTTCACAAGGACACTCTCAAGTGTCTCTGAAGAACTTTGGAATTGATTGCATGACGTGGGAGACACTGGCACAGGACCACCCAGTATGGCATGCCCTCATCAGTAAAGGTGCTGTGTTCTATGAGCAAAGCAGAATTGAATTAACTCTAAAGAAACTCGAAATGCGCAAATTTAGAGAATCCACCCCAAATGTTCCCATGGACTATTTGTGCCCAACTCGTGGTAGAGCTTCTGAGCTCATATTTGTCTGATCAGTCACAGTCAGACACACTATACCTTGACTCTAACGTAGTGATGTCATTTTGGTCCTCTTTGAGAACGAGGGACAACAATCACTTTGCCTTTGTATTGGTTGTCTCCATGGCTAGAATACACTCTGTCTTTACCCCTCTCTCAAAATCCCTAGTTTCCTTCAAGGCTCACCTCAAGCCTTCTACCTTCTACATGTGGTCTTTCCCTGTCCTCCTATTGTAGCCTTCTCTCCAAAATCACCTTGTGTCTATTTGCATAAATCTATGTAATCTTAAGGAAATTAAATGCTAATGGGCCCACAACGATTGGAGTATTGTACCCACTTCCTGTTCCTTAATTAGGCCTATGGTTTGAACTAAGCGCTGACCTGTGGGGTAGGGGTTGGGGGGACCTGCCTTCAATAGGCGAGATTAGGCTCCTCTTTCTCAAACTATTCAGTTTTTAAACCCCATTCTCCCACCCCAGCACCCTAGAGAAGATTTTACTTTTAATGTAGGGTATCAAAGGTGTCAAACATGAGGCTAGCTGTCATTTGAGGACCATAACACTCCCTAATGAGGCTAGCCAGATTGAAATGTCATTGGGAAATAATTAACAAAGTAAACAAAAATACAATATAACATAGATAATGTTAATTTGTGGTTTCCCAAGTCAATATGTGGGCCATGTCTCTATTTGAGCTTGACACCACTGCTGTAAGTTATAGCCCACACCTAGGATCCACCCACCCACCCAAAGAGAGAAGGAATTAAAAAGGTAATGAATATGAATCAGATATGGGACAGAAATTTATTCCTATACACAAAGGAAATGCTAAAAACACAGGCCACTCACAAGTGTGTATTTGACAAAAACAAACTTAAAACAATTCAGTAACTTAAAACTACTGTTAGAATCTGCTACGAGGTGATATTGAAACCTTATCAGAATATAACACACTGTGCAGGACTACTAAAAACACATTTTACATTTTTATTTAGTAGTGCACTGTCCAATCCACTCTAGATGCATTTCGGCTGGTAAAAACAGTAAGGCTTGGACCACTCTTCTTGTCAATGGCTGTTCTCTCTAAGAGCATTAGAGTAGAAGAGAGGGCTCCTCCCATTGCATCATTCAACTTGGACTTGATTGAACCTCCAGCCTCCTCAGGTCCTCTCCAAGCCCCGACACATCCATCTCAGGCCAGGTACACATTTGCCCAAGATCACGAATGAGCCTTAAAAGAGGTAGCCCAAACCAAGCTCAGTCTTCCCTAGGACAATGTGTGCTTCAGACGTCCTGTACTCATAATCACATGGAGATGGGGTGGGAGATGGGGACTGACATCCTTCTCCTATCCTCCCTTTTCAGGAAGCAGCTCAAAATAGTATTAATGCAATTTGTAACCAACAAGGAAAAGAGAAGCAGAAGGAAATTTGGGAGCTCCCTTTTGAACATCCACTTAGTCATTGGCTCCTCCACTTCTGCAGCCATAGAAGGATTCTTTATCACCATGAAGACCTTTTAGCCCTGAGTTGCACATGGCCAGAAGCAGACCCCAAAGCTCATACATGTATAATCAAGTACCAGGAATGGCAGGCAGCTTTAAGTACACTCAATATGATGTCCCCTATGGACCAACTCAACCTTGTTATACCTATGTATATACATGTTGTCTTCTCCCTAGCCAGACTATAAATTCCTTGAGGGCAGTTACCGATTTTTCTTTTGCTTTTGTATTCCCAGAATTCAGCACAATGTTTAGCACACAGTATATACTTGTAAGGGACAAGGTGTCATGATCCCACAATTTAAGATGACCTCTGACATCTTACAACATCAGCAAAGTAGTTAGAAATAATGTAAGGGCTCCCACAATTTAAGATAACCTTTGACATCTTATAACATCAGCAAAGAATTTGGTAATAACAAGGTGCATTGTTTTAACAAGCTTGCAAAACCTTGAAAGGGCAAGCCAATGAGAAGGGCCCCAAAGTTCTAGAGGGCAGAGCCAGCTTTAACTAGCCCTAAGTAGGACAAAGGCACAGGCTTTTGGATGATGGCGGATGGGGGGGGGAGGCCTGTCAAGGGGACATGAGATGGGTGGATGTGTAAGATTGTAACCTGGAAAGGAATGGACCTATCCGGGCCTAGAAGGGAGGAGTTGAGCCATTCTAACAGTATAAAACGTTTTCTCCTTTCTGTAATCAGCACAATCTCTTCTGAGAGATATACCGGTTTTCTCACAAGAACTGTAAAAATAAACGATTCTTCACTCACTCTGAGTTTAGTTTCATTTTTAACTAGAAGGCTTTATTTCTCTAAGGCCTTATTTCTTACATACTTAATAAATGTCTGTTAAAATATATTTATTGCAGCTCTTTTTGTGGTGGCAAAGAATTGGAAATTATGGGGATGTGCATCCATTGGGGAATGGCTGAACAAGTTGTGGTATATGATTGTGACAGAATACTATTGGGCTATAAGAAATGACAAGCAGTATGATTTCAGAAAAACTAGGAAAGACTTACATGAACTGATGCAAAGTGAAGTGAACAGAACTAGGAAAACATTGTGCACCATAACAGCAATATTGTTTGATGATCAACTGTAAATGACAGGGGCAGCTAGGTGGTGCAGCAGATAGAGCACCAGCCCTGGATTCAGGAGGACCTGAGTTCAGATTTGGCCTCAGACACATAACACTTACTAGCTGTGTGACCCTGGGCAAGTCATGTAACCCCATTGCCTAACCAAAAAAAAAAAGTTAGAAAAAAACTGTAAATGACAGCTACTCTCAGCAATACAATGATCCAAGACAATTCCATAGGGCTCATGATGGAAAAAATGCTATCCACATCCAGAGAAAGAATTGATAGATTGAAGCATACTATTTTTCACTTTATTTTTTTCATGTTATTTTCTTTTTTGGTATGTGTCTTCTTTCACAATATGACTAATATGAAAATATGTTTTACATGAGCGCACATGGATAAACTATATCAAATCCCATCTCAGGGAAGGGCATGAGAAGGAAGGAGAGAATTTGAAACTCAAATTTTTTTTAAATGAATGTTAAAAGTTGTCTTTACATGTAAGTGAGGGGAAATTATCTAATAAATAAAGAAGTAAATAAATAAATAAATGGATGACTGTCTGTTGACTGATCGATTTGAGTGAGAAAGATGAAGGTTTGTGTTTTCGTTTTGTATGTAAGTGGTGCCCTGACCCCTAGCCTCAATGTGATCAGAAAAACAATGTCCTACTTATGTAACAGCAGCAGAGGAAACAAAGCCTCAAGATAGAGTCCTAGTAGCACATGTATCTACTCATTTCATCAAAGTAACTAAATCTGACCTCTGAATAAACATCCTGGTCCTCCTGAGTAACATTTTTGAACCTCTACAATTTATACCATTGACATAGGTGCCTATTGAGTGGGTAGTCAAATACCAATGCACCAAAAATATTGTTTCCCAGAATTTGTAGCTCTGGAAGAGGAAAAAAAAATTATCAACGGGCACAATGCTTTTATGCGTTTGGCACTATGCTAGGTCCTGGGAATACAAAGAGAAATGAAGACTGTTCCTGCTCACAAGGAGCTTACAGGATAACTAAGGGAGTTTGAATTAGTCTATAGGTCAAATGAAAGAGTCCTTGCCATAAAGGAACTTATATTCACCTAAGAAACAATTTATTCAATGACAACTAAATGCAGGATATCTTCAAAATAAAGCCACAGTTATTAGACGGCAGGCATGTGGAGGAAGGAGAAAGGAGGGAAGAATCTGAAAAGACCTCTTAAAGGAGATGGCTAAGGCCTCCTTGATCCCTCTGATTGAAAGAGATGTCTTTCTCAAATTTTCTTCCACAACTTTGTCTGGTTTTCCTTTATCCCCATCATATTCTACCTAGTGTTATATTTACTTGTACATACTTATATTATCCCTCCAACAAAATATAAACTTCTTGAGGACAGAAACTGTCATTGTTTTATACCTAGCATCTAACATAGTGCTTTTTTGCAGGGTAGGCACTAAATAAATTTTTGTTGGATTGCATTTAGTCTTTTTGAAAAAATTTATTCTTTCTCCTTATCATAATTCTGTCTCCTTAGATAAATACACAATTGACTCTTATGGCTCATCATGGGGTAATTGCACTCTATTTTGAATTTACTGAAGTGGATAAAGTTTGAGATATGTATCCCGTCAATCAGATGACAAACCATTTCTTACTTGATTTGCTCCTTTGGGTTTTCTCCATGGTAACCTTTTATTTATTTAATCCTCATCTCCTTTTTTTATCTGGATCATTTTTCCCCCTAAAGGCTGAGAGGATACTGTCTTTGGGTTTTGACAGTTTGAACATTTCTACAGACTATTTTCTTTTCTATATGAGGTTATCTATCAGACTGATGCATGAGAGATTAAAGAATCCAAAATCTCACCAGTGTGGATACTCCTTCCACTGATGCCTGTGGCAGTCCCTCCATGCCTTCTCATTCTGTATGACTCATGCCCATCTCTTTCCCTAAAGCCTGAACAGAGATTCACATGGTGAACTGAAGACCTTTCTCAGGGGCACCAACATAACAATGAGAATGTTCATTTGTTAGCTTTATCAGGTTATCAGGATATAACCAGTTCACCTATGTTTCCTTGTTAATATCTTTTACACTACTCCACATGTCATTGGTTAGTAATATATTGTAACATACTCACACCAACATTAATCTTTCCACCTCTCTTTGTTTTACTTAGGGCAAAAATGAGCAAGCTCAGGACAAAACAGGAGAGAGGGGAATACCTTCCATGGGAACCATATTGGCTTTTTTTCCGGAGTGGATTCCTTGCTAGTACTTACCTAGGACTCTCCTAATTCCCCCTTCTATCAACCTACAGCTGGTGAGCATACTTATAGAATGAGAGACTGCCCTTAGCATCCTCATTCATCATGGTGCTACCCACGCTCATCATTGCTATCCATATTACATGTGAAGGCTACTTCTTTTGTAGTGCTATTGTTTTTACCCATGGACACCTTAATTATACTTACACAGAACAGAAATGATAGGTCATTGACTTGACTCTACTAATATTTCCCCCACACAGCCTGAAATGTTGGCCTCTTTGTCCTAAGCTCTGCAGCTGCAGCAGTATCAGACACAAATTCTCCAAGGTTCCACTCTGCAATGTCCCAGCCAGACTCCTAGTCTTCTCACCTTCCACCTAAATGTAGAAACTGTGGATGGGGAAGGGATGAAATAGCACTAAGCCTATTTCAATCTTACCTACTACAAAAAGAAAGGTACTTCCAGGAAGAAAGCCAATTACAGAAAAACCATCAGAAAGAGAAAAAACATCTAACAATCTAGAAAAAGAGCCAATCTGATGACTAAATACTTTGAAGTAAAGGAAATCAAGTTGAAAACTTCTGAGAAAAAGGAAAGGGTTACAATAAATTCTACAAAAACACTAGAAATTATAATAGACCAATTGTAGGAACATCTAGAATGGTTCAGAAGAACAATAGAAGAACTTTAAAATGACATTTTAAAAATAAAGGTAGAAATTGGAAAGTAGAGATACCAAAGAATAAATTTATGTAAGAAGAAAATAGAAAATTTAAAGCAGATGACAAACTCTCTAAGAACAGAATCTTTGAAAAACAGAAAGACTTGGAGTACAAAAATACAAACACAGAAGGAAAATCTATTACCTTTTCACTCTTCTGAGATCAAGGTATTCATAGGCATATAATTTCTCTGGGAAAATGTTGTTTAAAAATATGGGTTTTGTAGTAGGAAATAGCTTGGAGTCATTGAAAAAGTTACAGTTTTCCAAAAGTAATTCATTTGAATTTCTTCTTACTATTAACATTGAAGTTAGTATTTATTTGCAATGCTTGTGAGAGAGACAGAGAAAGCCACAGAGAGAGAAATCTTTAACTAACTCAATATAGTGCCATCTTGCTTCATCTGACAATTTGGGCAACATACATTTTTCATCCACTTTGTTTTTTTCTGTATAGGGACATGTTATTCATCTGTCTATATAGGACGCAGTGTGAAATGTTAGAGTACTTTAGTGATGAGAAAGATCTGGGTTCACATTTTTAGCTTTACTAGCTATGTGGCCATAGACAAATCACAATCTCTCTAAGTTTCCCTTTCCTCCTCAGGATAATTTTGCTAACAATACCGGTGACATAGTTTTCTCAGAGGGTTATTTCGAATTACAAATAAAACAATGTATGCAAAGAAATTTATTAACTTTAAGCATTGTATGAATGTTTTTTATTATTATTTTTACATGAGAACTCCTCTCTAGAGAAAAAGATACATTCTGGGAGAAATTGTTCTAGTCAGAAAAGAAAAAAAGAACTTTTTATTTAAATATTATCAGTAATAATAAGATTAATGTTATTACATGTTTATCTTTGCACATTGCTCTAGGGGATTAAAACCAAATTATATAGTTTTTCATTAAAATCTAACTGCTCACAGATTTTTTTATTAAAACATTTAGCTAGGGTGACAGTGAGAAAAGAAGTCTAAAAATAGAGTGCCATTTTTACATTTCTGCTTTACCAAAGCAGAAGCTTTACCAAACCTTCACACTTCCCTCCCTATCTTTCCCACACTTAATTTTTCTTTTAACTTCACAAAAATTTTCCTTGACACTGTGAACAATCCTACCTTTTTTACTTTGTCCCTCTGACAGGATTTTCTCTTCTTTCCTTAATCACCCACACTTTTTTTTTCCATTTAGAATAGGGATCATTCCTTCCACTTTGTGAATACAGCAAATAAAAAATCAGAGAAGTTGATGGCTCTACTGACAATCTCACAGCAAATGTGGAAGAGACTATTGTCTACTGGCTTGGAACTCACTCTCCACAAGACTGTGACTCAATCAATGAAAGGCAGCCAAAAGTAGAGGTTTAATCTAACATAATGTACATAATGTAATGTAATGATAAAGAGTTCCAGGAGAGTAATGAGCATTGATTTCAGGCGCATCTAAAGTGCCTCTGGACTCATCATACAGAATTGTAAAGTATAGTATTATAAGGCCCTTTTGCCCCTCAGAATGAGCTGCCAACCTTTAAAATAAGCCCTGTGTGAGACAGATGGAAGAAAAATGATGCTTGTTGTGCTTGTCTCTAGAGAAGCAATGGGCAGAAATTTCGGAAAGACTGATTTAGACTCAAAATTTCTTTAGAATTTCAGTTATCCAACAATAGAATGGTTTTCCTCAGGAGCCAGTTGGGTTCCCTCTGAATACTTCATTTGTACATATTTGCTCACTTGTTGTCTCCCCTCATTAGATTGTGAGCTCCTTGAGGGCAAAACTATCTTTAGCCTCTTTTTGTATCCCTAGCATTTAGCACAAAACAGATACAGAGTAGGCATTTAATAAATGTTTGATTGTTACGATTTTTTTCCTTTTTCATTTTTTTGTTGATAGGACTTAGTAATAATGGTGCCCCAAAAGGGCCATTTTTAAATGCAAAAAAAGTTTTTTAAAATACAAAAAAATAGGATGCAGCACAGAGAAGCAAGATGGTTTTGAAAATAATCTGAAGAATTTATAATTTACTTTTAAAAGTAAGTCGTCTGAAATGGAGATTCACAGTTTCACGTAGAATCCTCTTTTGTTGTTCTGTTGCATATATGACCTGCCATTTTAAAAATTAAGTTTAAAATTTTTTAAAAAATTTATAAAAATAAAACTTTTAAATGGGGTGAGGTGACTAGATAGTCTCTGTTGTCACTTTTAGCTCGAGACCTGTGATTCCCAAAAAAAAAATTCAGTGTTTCAGTGATAGGTGCATATCTCTCCTTTTGCTTTTTAAAATAAAAAATATAAAATTAAGATAAAATAAAGGGTTTAAATGGTGCTAAATCTTTTAGAAACTAGTGAGTTGTTGGCTATCTAAGTCAAATGCAGGTAACTCACATAAGGTACAGGTACCATAAGTATTTCTGGTAGGTGTAGTAACTGCTAAATGCTTGTGTGATGGTGTCTATTATAGAGGATTTCTTAAATGGGAGAAAATAACAGCGCTTACCTCCCAGGGTTGTTCTGAGGATAAAATCGGATAATATTTGTAAAAGCGCTTTGCAAAACTTAAAGTGTTATATAAATGTTGTTGTTGTCATCGTTATTGTATCTGTGGCGTTCATACCAGCAAAAATGTTGGTACTACGAGTTGGGATCTAGAAATAGCTTCGTCCTGGAGAACTAAATACCTGAATGCCCTTTATTAAAATAAGATTCGTTTCACAATTCACCCTGGCCCAAAGTGCAGCAGCTCGAATGTACTGTTCTCCAGAGTTTTATGCCACTCTAAGTAATCATCTGGATGACTCATGATTGCTTGAGGAAAGCTCACCATGGAGGCACCGATGAAGGAGCAGCATTACCTCTAATGATGTATCAATGCTGTGCTCACTTCAAAAATCTCTGAATTCGTTTTGGTTTCCAGTCTGCTGCTTTCTGCTGACTTGGTTCAATAAGTCTGGGCTTCACCTAAGCATGGAAAATATATGTGAACTGTTGCATCATTTTTAATAAAGTATAGGATGTTTTTTTTAATAACTCCCATGGACAGCCGTTATTTCATAATCTATTAGGTCAGCACCTGGCACTTAGTTGATATTGATCGAATACAAATCCCCTAGCTGGAAGTGATTTCTCCCTCCTTGAATCTCACATTGTTCTATTTGGATCTCTTTTATGTATTTATAACATAATTTGCATTACAAATATTTGAAGTCTTGTCTTAATAAACTCATAGACTGGAAACCCCTTGAAGACAGAAATTGTGCCAGACATTTTTTTTGCATCCTTAGTGCCTTTCACAGTGTCAGTCAATAAACACTTATTAAGCACCTACTATATGCCAGGCACTGTGCTATGTACTGGAGATGCAAAAAGAGACAAAAGAGAGTCCTTGCCCTCACAATCTAATGAGGGAGACAACAAGCAAGCAAATAGGTACAAACAAGCCATTCAGGACAAACAGAAAATAATTTCCAGCTAAGCCACTAGAATGAAGAGGGGTTAGGGTAAACTGGAATTTTAGTTGGGACTTAAAGGATGCTAGGGAATTCAATAGGCAGGGATGAGGAGGGAGGGCATTCCAAGCTTGGGGGACAGACAGAAAAATGCCTGGAGTGCTTTGTCTGTGGAACAGTCAGGAGGATAGCATCACAGGATAGAAAAGTACATGTTTGTGTGACCCTGGGCAAGTCACTTAACCCCAATTGCCTAAAAAAAAAGAAAAAAAGAAAAAAGAAAAGTACATGTCAGGGAGTAAAGCATAAGAAGACTGAAAAGGTAGGAGGGGGAATATGTTATGAAGGGCTTTGAACACCAAACAGAGGAGTTTGTATTTGATCCTGGAGGATATAAGGAGCTACTGGAGTTTATTTAGTCAGGGAAAGTCATGGTCGAAACTGCTTTTAAAAAAATCACTTTGGCAGCTGAATGGAGGATGGATTGGAGCGGGGAAAGACTTGAGGAAGGCAGACCCACCAGCAGGCTATGGGCAGGTCATGAGGTGATGGGGGCCTGCACTAAAATGGTGGCAGTGTCAGAAAAGAAAAGGTGACATATTTAAAAGATGTTGCAAAGGTGAAAGGATGGGCCTTGGCAAGAGACTGGATATGGGAGGTGAGAGACAGTGAGGAGCTAAGAATGACACTTCAGTTGTGAGCCTGACAAACTTGGAGGATGGTGCTGCCCTTTATAGTAATAGGGAAGTTAGGAGGTGGGGAGGGTTTAGAGGGAGACAACGAGCTCAGTTTTGGACATGCCGAGTTTAAGATGTCCACTAGACATCCAGCTTGAGATGTCTGAAAGAAAACTGGAGAACTGATATTAGTGGCCAGCAGAGAGATTGGAGCAGGATAGGTGGATTTGAGAATTGTCACCATAGATAGGATAATTAAATCCATGGGAGCTTATGAGATCACCAATTCAAGTAAAACTAATCGACACAGTGGTCATATCCAAAAATGCATGTCTCTGTATCTTATGTCCATCATCTGTCAGAAGGCAGGTAAAATATTCCATCATGGGTCTAGTGACATTGTTGGTCATTGCATTGATCAGAGTTCATGAGTTTTTGAAAGATCTTTTTCCTTTCTAACATTGCTTTCCTCGTATAAATTGCTGTCTTGGTCTGCTCACTTCACTCTGTTGATTCATATTATCCAGGCTTTTCTGAAATTGTCTCATTCATCATTTCTTACAGCACAATGATATTTCCTTACATCCATATGCTACAATTCGTTCAGCCATTCTTCAGTTGCCATTCAATCCATATCTATCACCCAGTCTAGATTCTGAAAGCTCCAGGACACACTCCTTACTGCTTCAAGGAGCTCAGTGCCTGGTCTTGGTCTGTCCTCAAATCTTGTTGTGAGAGGTAAGAAACGATTATACTTCCATATAAGGAAATTGAAAGAAAAGGTAGCTCTAGGTCAGAGGTTTTAGGCTAAAAGTGGATGAAACTGGTTGTTTGGTTAAAGAGGCTTGAAGTATGACAAAGGTTAAGCTTTACTTAGAGTGTGCATGCATAACGGACTCATTAATACTAACTTCTCCGCCCAGAGGGGAGCTATGGCACAGAACTAGGCACATTTCATATGTTAGTGGGAGGAGGGACGGGAGTATCAGGAGGATCGTAACCGGGAAGAGCAGGGACCAATCCCGGCTCTGAAGGGAGGGACAAGAAGGAATTGACTGCATAATAGGCTTCCTCTGGTATCTGTTGGTGTCTTTTTGGGGGGGGGGGGGTACCACACACACTCCCTTCTTGCAAGAATCGTAAATAAGCGTCTCCTTTGCTCACTTCAGTTTAAGTTTTGTTTCTTAAGGGAGGACAGAACTCTGCATGGTGTGTTTCTAGGGCAGCAGTAAGTTGCGGCTGCATGCTTGGGCTAAACCCATAACCCTACCAAGGAGTGACTGAACCCCGTTTCTCACATTGTCATCATACTTCAACATATGTATCGATATTCTCACAAACACCTTAACTTCCCAGTTTCTCAATTTACTGATTTCCCACGATCTGCTTCTTCACTCTCCTCAGATACATACCTTGCCATTACCCACAAATGCACCACTTCCATGTTCATAAACTCTGAAATTCCTTAATCTGCTCATAAACTGTTGTCCTTCTATCTTTTCCTCTGCTTTACAATCCCTTATTGTAACCTCCAATCCCTCCACCTCTTAGTTTTTTCCAGGCCATTACCACTGCACTGGCACTCTCTTCTCTTTCTATCTTGACCCCTTGGTGAATCAGTACCTCTCTGCTCTATCTCCTTCTCTTGAGTCCCTTACCTCCTTACTCTATCACTGATCTTATTCTGCCAAACCCTAGCCTATGATTGTTCCCACTATCTGCTACTTTCACTTTTATTTATATGTTTATCCTTTATTTATTCCTATTAACCGCAGTGACTTTTCAAAACTTTTTCACCTCTCCTCAAACTTCTCATAATCACTCTCTCAGCTGAGAATCTTACCCCAAATATCACTGAAAAAAAGATGAGGCCATTCACTGGGAGCTCCCTCTTCTCCTCTCTTCTTCATCTCAAATCATTCAGATGTCTTCCTACACTATCTCTTCCTTTATCCCCATCTCACATTTACAGATGGCTCTTCTCTTTGCCAAGACAAACCTCTCTATATGTACAAGTGATCCCATTCCATCCTATCTTTTTCAGCAGATTGCTCCTTCTATCATCCCCACTGTCTCAGTAATCTTCAGTCTCTATCTACTGGCTGCTTCCCTGGTACCTATAAACATGTTCATGTCTCCCTCTTCTCCAAAAAGCCCTCAATTGATCCCTCTGTCTATGCTATCTATCTATGGGACTATAGTCCCATCTCTAGCCTCATTTTCATGACTAAACTCCTTTAAAAAGGCCCTCTATAATCAATGCCCTCACTTCCTCTCACTCTTTTCTTAACTTTCTGCAATCTAGATTCCGGCCTCATCATTCGGCTGAAACTGCTGTCTCCAAAGTTGTCAATGACTTCTTAATTGCCAGATACAATGGCCTTTACTCACTATTCATCCTTCTTGATCTCTCTGCAGCCTTGGACACTATTAATCACCCTCTTCTCCTTGATATTTTCTTTCCTCTAGGATGTTGTGCTCTGTCCTGGTTCTTCTCCTACCTGATTGACCATGTTATCAAAATATATTTTGCTGGATCTTTAGCTAGGATGTCCTGCTAACCATGGATATCTCCCAAGGTTCAATCTTGGGACCTCTTCTCTTCTCCCTCTATATATGTTTTACGTGGTAATCTCGTTGGCTCTAATTAATTCAATTATCTTCTCTAAGCAGATGATCTTCAGATCTTTTTATCCAGCTCTAACCTCTCTCCTGACCTCTATTCTTGCAAATGCCTATTTGACATCTTGAAATAAATGTTCTATAAACATTAAACTCAACATGTCCAAAACCAAACTCATTACCCTCCACCACCACTGCCATCAAACCTTGCTACTTACTAACTTCACTATTACTATTGAGGCCACCATCATACTCCCAGTCACCCAGGATTGCAACTTATATGTCTTTCCACTCAGCCCTTGTCCAGTTGTCAGGTATGCCCTTAGATTCTAGGGTTTTTTTCTTCCCTCCTCCCCTTTTGAATACCCTCTTCCAAATCAGGAGTTTCATTTTGTTTGTATCTCTTCCATCCTTGGTATTACTCTTCCTCTTCCTCTTCCCTTCCCCCACCCATCCACACTTGTTTCCCTTGTGGGTGTAATGTAGTTCTATGCCTAACTGTGTGTGCATTCAACCCTCATTTGTCCATTTCAGATAAGAGAAAGGTTCATCTGGTGCCCACAACTTCTACCTTTTCCTCTGTGTTTCTATCTTTTACTTCTCATGAATCCCAATTCCGAGAAAGAGGAATTTCTGCTCTTCTTCCTTTCTCCTCTAGTTTATTCCAAGGATGTTGTTTCTGAAGGGATGCTTGCTTCCTCTCCTCATTAGAATATTAGCAATACATCATCCTACAGCTCCATCCAATTGTTCAAGTATATTTATGTTTCTAGGTTTCTCTTGACACATGATTATATTTCAAACTTCCTACTCAGCTCTGTTCTTTTCAACAGAAATGCTTGACAGTCCTCTATTCCAGTAAAGGTCTATTTCTGTTCCCTGTAGGATTATACTTAGCTTTGAATCTTTAGAAACCTCTCTGACATACCAGGACAGGGTGTTAGGGACGTTAAAACCCTTAAACCTGAGCTGGCCTGGTCTGAGTCCTGTTGAACCACTCTGGACAGCACAACACTGATCACTATGTCCCTGACTGTTGGCTTTGTGGACAAGAAAAAGAATATAGGCTTGATAATCAATTTTTAATCAACAATTGTTTAAGTACCTACTATGTGCCAGGCACTGTTGTAGGTACTAGAGATACAAGGATAAAAACAAAAGAGGCCCTACTTTCAAAGATTTTCAATTTATCAGGAGAAACAAGAAGTACACTTATGAGTAGATAACACAGTGGAAAGAGTAGAATCAGGAAGACCTGATCCTGATTCAGATATTTATTAACTGCATTACCCTGTGAAATCACTTAACCTCTGTCTGCCTCAGTTTCCTCAACTATAAAATAGAGATTATAATATTCCCACAGGGGATATCTCTCACAGAATTGTCATTAGGATCGCACAAGATAATATTTGTAAAATGTTTGGTAAATCTTAAAGCACTATGTAAATGCTATTGTATTATTATTGTCATTGTTTTTATAAATTATATACAAAGTAAATTCAAGGTAATTTTTCTGAGGGACAGCTAGGTGGCTCAGTGAATAGAGTCCTGAGCCTGGAGTCATGATGACATTGTCCTAAGTTCAAATCTGGCCTCAGACACTTGCTAGTTGTGTAATCCCTGGGAAAGTCACTTAACCCTGTTTGCCTCAGTTTCCTTATCTGCAAAATGAGCTGGAGAAGGAAATGGCTAACCACTCCAGTATCTTTACCAAGAAAATCCCAAATGGGGTCATGAAGTTTTGGACAGAACTGAAATGATTAAACAACAACAACAACAATTTTTCTGAGTTTAGTGGGGAGGCACTACCATCAGAGTGGGGAGGGGTCAGAAAAATTGTCACGTGAGAAGTGATACTTGAAGTAAGTATGAAGTAAGTTAGGGATTTTGAGTGATGGAGATGAGGAGGAAGCACATTCAGGAATATCCACTTCCTCATCTATAAATAATACTTCTACTAATCCTTCCTCCCTAGCCCCAACAAGGTGTTGTGAGAATCATAATTTAAATCTGGAAGGGTCATCAAAGATCATCTAGATCAACCCTCTCATTTATATAAGTGAGGAAACTGAGGCCTAGAAAAGTGAAGTGACTTGCCCCCAGTGGCACAGATAGTAAAGGGTGGATCTTGGCTTTGACATCGGGCTACTTGACTCCAAACCCAGTAATAAAGTATACAACATTTCTCTAGCACCTAGAACAGCATGTTGCTTATTTATTGTAGGTGCTTAATAAATGATGACTGGGAGAATAGAGGAATGAATGAATATGTTAATATCTCAAAAGTATTCTAGCTTTATTCCACACTTTTGAAGACAATTTATCATAGCTATTAGATATATATTAGATGATATATATTAAACCAAATTAGATATATATTAAATCAAAGCCTGAATAATAGAAGTAGATGAATAAAATGAATAGATTTTCTGGTAGATCTGACAGTATTTTATCCAAAGTGGCCAAATATGTACTTCATTTCTGGTTTTGTTATCCTTTTAACTTTAGCTCTTTGTTGTTGTTGTCGTTAATACTGTCCATGGGGTTTTCTTAGCAATTTTTACTGGAATGGTTTGCCATTTCCTTCTCCAGTAGAATATAGTTAAGTAACTTGCCTGGGGTCACACAGCTAGTAAGTGTCTGAGACTGGATTTGAACTCAGGTCTTCCTAACTACAGGTCAATTCTCTATCCACTACTGCACCTAGCTGCTTCTAAAAATATAATAAAATAAATCGGTCCCAGTTCTCAAGGAGTTTATATTCTAATGGAGGAGAAAACATGTATATAAATTGGTGTCTGTTTTTGTTCAGTTGTTTCAGTAGTGTATGACTCTTCATAACCCTATTTGGGGTTTTCTTGGCAAAGATACTGGAGGGGTTCACCATTT
>NW_020955033.1:1497809-1509944 GCF_900497805.2 Vombatus ursinus | reverse complement strand
CCTTCTCCAGCTAGAAAAGTGAAGTGACTTGCCCAGCTCATTTCTCCAGCTCATTTCATAGATGAGAAAACTGAGGCAAACAAGGTTAAGTGACTTGCCCAGGGTCACACAACTAGTAAGTATCTGAGGCCAGATTTGAATTCATGAAGAGGAGTCTTTTGTGATTCCAAGACCAATGCTGTATCCACTGTGCTGCCGACATGCCCCTTTTCTTAGGAAAGCATAAAATTCTCTTCACTCCAGCATTGTGAACTTCATAAAATCAGTGACGTTGGAGAAAAATGGCAATAGAAATAAGTGATTTTTTTTATTTAGATGAATTTGTTTTCCTCTTTCAAATAGCTCAAGGCAAGTATAACTTTTGTTCTGCAGATACAAAAACTTGGCAGAATAAGTGAGTGCATGAAGCCTTTCACACACATGTTATTACTTATGTTTCAAAAGATCAATGATCTCATCACTCCAGTATATTCATGAACTAGAAACAATACAACCTTTCTGTATCTTAGAGGAGGTTCTTCATGAGTTGCTGTGGAAAAAATGTTTATTACCTACTGGCCAACCTTTTGGTGACAAGGAGCTTCCAACTAAGCTAGACTGACCTTCAGATAACATACAAAGCCTGACTGTTACTGGGCCCACCCTTGAAGATTTTCCTTCTTGGTGTAGGGTCTATCTGAGCATGTGACCCAGTGTTACTCCCATACTATGAGCACATTTCATTGGGAGATGCTGCTGCTAAATATTATTACTGCTAGCTAATATTACTTTTTTGTTTTATATATTAATTTGGACTTAAGACACTATGACACATTCAGACATTTGCCAAAGGTATTAGAGCTCTATGATGTAAAGCTGGACTAGAGGATTACTTATCTACTCAGTTGGAAGTAAGCAGTGGTATGAATATATCAAGCAGTGAATTAGCATTATCACTGCCTAATTTTATTGGGTGCCAACCTGATGGTAGGCATCCTCTAGGATAAATCTTCATTTTTGTACTCCCCAAGAAGCTAGAACAATGCTCCATAGACTACACATACTTAGTAAATGCTTACTAGTAATAGCAGTAGTAGTAATAGAATTTTTGGGGGGAGATCAAATGTGCACACTTGAAAAGTTAATTAATGATATAGGGAAATAAGGGATATATGCTAACTGTATGACATGAACAATATATTGTAGAATTTTAGAGAAAGAGGAGTTATTATGAGTTGGTTAGATCAAAGAAGGCTTCAGAAAGGCCTTGAAAAATGGATAGGATTCAAAAAGGCTGAAAGTAGAATACAAGCGAAGGAGCATCTCAAGTGGACCAAAGACAGAAATAGGACCTAAGAAACACATATGATACATTGGAGGGAAATATGAGTGCCTATATTCAAATCTTGTTCAGTATTTTGACCAAAGCTCGAATTCTTCCTTCTCTGGAAGCTTCAGGAAGCCTCCTAAACGTCTTAGCTGAGAGTAATACTGCAACCTTTGAACTTTTAAAGCATTTATTATCCACACAACTCATTCCAAACTTACCATTTTCTCACTTGTATTGTTATTTGGTTTTTTTTTTCTTGTATTTTAGCTCTCCATGTAGACTGGAAGGTAAGGCCCATGCCTCAAACTTCTCTGAATCCCTTATAACAGTTAGAAGAGAGCTTTGCATATTGAAGAAACTCAAATGACATTCATTGATTATTGATTGTGCTAGGCTGAAAGAAATGATATGTGCCTGGTGTTAATTATTTTGGGTACTGCTTGATGCCATAGCCCCATAACAAGGTGGAGCAGTAAATTTATTTTTTTTCTTTTTTCTTTTTGGATTCTTAATGAATTTATTTATTTTAGTTTTTAACATTTTCTTCCACAAGACTTTGAGTTCCAAATTTTCATCCCATCTCACCCCGACCCCAAGATGGCATGCATTCTGAATACCCCTTCCCCTAGTCTGCCTTCCCTTCTATCTCTCCCCCCCTTCTCTTATCTCCTTCCCCTTCTATTTTCCTGTAGGGCAGGATAGATTTCTGTACCCCATTTCCTGTATTTCTTATTTCCCGGTTGCATGTGAAAACATTTTTTTTTTAAACATGTGTTTTTAAAACTTTGGGTTTCGAATTTTTCTCCCTTCCTCCCTCCCCACCCACCCTCATTGAAAAGGCAAGCAACTCAATATAGGTTATACATGTGCAGTCATGCAAAATACTTCCATAATAGACATGCTGTGAAAAGCTAACTATTTCCCTTAATCCTATCCTGGCCCCCCATTTATTCTATTCTTTCTTCTGACCCTGTCCCTCCTCAGGAATATTTGCTTCTGATTACCCCCTTTCCCAATCTGGAGCAGTCAATTTAAAAAAATATATATTTTTAAAAATTTAACTGTGGTGAAATCTCATTTTTGTGTAATGAATGGTTTAGAACAAGTCATTCTCAAAACATGGAAATTGATAATACCCCCTTAGAATTTTGTTGGAGAAAAAGTTCTATCCTGTATGAATAATGTGAAACATACAATTCACCAGTATACTGGTCTTTCTCTTTTTGAATGCATTAAGTTATGTCCAAGTCCAACAAAACATTACATTAACAGTTAATTATAATTGTCCAAATCTGCTTTATCTGGTACTTTCATTTCCTAGCTTTACTTATATTAAAATGGTATGATATAAAACACTATTTCTCATATATTCATGTATATGTATGTACATCATAGCTGTAAATTAGGAAAGGAGGTATTGGATCTATAATTTTGTCATGGTTTTGATACTTCTAATGAGGAAACTACCTATTCCAATATAGATCAGCACCTACAATGAGAGGTTAATTGGCTTGCCCATGGTCACATAGCTGTCAGTGGGTCTCACACTCTTATCTTCTTCATTCCAAGGTCAGCTCTTCAACATCACACCATTCTGTTTTCCAAATGTGCATATATATGTATATGTATATTTGCAGCTATAATAATAATAACTTGCATTTATATAGTGCTAAGCATGATACCAGGATAAGGTTTGCAAAATACTTTATATAATGTTCATTCATTTTATCCCCAAAACAACCCTGTAAAATAGTTTCTATTATCATTCCCATTTTACAAATGAGAAAACCAAGGCAGATGGAGGTTAAGAGACTTGCCCATGGCTACTCAGTGTCTGAGACAGGATTCAAACTCAAATTTTCCTGACTCCAGAACCACGGCACTATCCACTGTGCCACCTAGTGGCCTTAGGTATATATGTATATGGTATGTGTGTGTGAAATTTCATATGTAATAATAACATATGCATATGACCAAAATTTCGATCCTTAATATGATAGTATGGATTCAAACGCTGTATGTACAGAGGCATATTACTTTGTCAAAGTTTTGAAGATCACATACTTACCACTAAAGGGGCTCCCAGAGATGAAATCATTAGAGAAAAGATTACCTTTAGAGGAAACCAGTCCATTTTAATTAATACACTTTTATTAACTGCCACTATGTATAGAACACTGTGCTAGCTGCTGTCCAAATACTTGCCTCTTAAAGCTCTCATAATCTGCTATTTATGCCAATGAAAGATGGGGCAATAAAATTTTTTTAATAGTTTACAAATTATCTTCTCTTAATAGTTCCATGTGTCTTCTTAGACATAAACCTCCCAAGAAAAAGAGGCGATTAGAGGGTAAGTTTTCCTCAGTGCTTGCAAGTACACTGTATAAAATACCTTGAAAAGACAGACTAATAAAAGAACATTGTTTCAAAATGAAAATCACTAACCTCATGAATATGCAGAAGATCTCAGAGGAAAAGATGTTCCTGTCTAGCAAGTTTCTAAAGCTCTCCCACTATTGGAAGCAGCCTGATTTATTAATTTTTTTTTTGGTCTCAAAAGATACATTTGGAAAGGAAATGCCAGGCATTGTGGTGTTTGCTTTTCGTACTTGTGAAATCACTATTCATCAGTCTGCCCTGACTTGGGAAACCACAAGTACACATTAGTCCAAAAGACAGATCCAGAATACTGTGCAATCACCCCCAGCAGGAGCTTGGCTCTGGCTACATCATCCTCACTTTTAGAAAAGGCCATGACATCACCTTTCTCAGGATCTTTACCACTTTGTAAAACTCATCAGCTCGTGTTTTAGCACTTCTTAACATCCTGTTCTTCAGGAGGAGATTCAAAATAATAGCGTTTTACAGATCTGCGATTTTATGAGTGTGGGCAGTGCCTTCACAGATGAGACTAGAAGCCCCTCTTTTCTTAGTGGATGGCCTATGAAAGTTGCTATGATGGCCCCCAAAAAAAGTCATCACATGATGGTGGTAGTGAGTCTCTGTACACTTAGCTGCTCCTCAGATGAAAAAGGCAATGATTGGGCCAATACTCAGTATCATTCCATCTTGGTAGAATTTGACAACACTTGAGTTTGGTTTGGCCTAGCCTTAAAGAACCAAAGCTTTGTATCATAGTGAGGCAATGGAGTAGGACTTTAGTGGAGGAGCTGAAATAATAATAACAATAGCTCAGATTTACATCATGTTTCACCATTCATTATTACTATCAACAGTGATACACTCGGCATTTTAAAGTTCATGAAGCATTTTCCTCACAGATACCCTTTGAGGTATAAGTACAAATTTTGTCATTCCCAGAGGCCTAACTAGGACAGAGAGATTGAAGTTACATCCCAGGGGCACCTGAGTTGAGCCTGAAACAAGCCAAGGATTCTAAAGGGTCAGAAGTGTAGAGAAAGCACTCACTATAGGCACGTGGGAATGCCTGTAAAAAGCTAGTAGTTGTTTCATTCATCATACCCATTAGCTTGTGAGCTCCTTGAGGGCAGGGACTGTCTTTTGCCTGTTTTTATATCCCCAGTATTTAGCACAAAGGCACATAGTAGGCATTTAATAAATGCTTGTTGACTGACTTATCCCTAGCTCATAATACGTTGCCGGCACATAACAGGTACTTAATAAATGCTCAGCAATTGAGTTGCTGATAGATTGGAAGAAGAAAATGCCAGAGAGCAAGAAATCTGTTAAAGGTTTGACATGCCAATACATAGAAGTTTGTCTTTTATCCTATAGACAAAAAGAAGCTACCAAAAGTTATTTTGCATGGATGGGGTGATAGTACAAGATTTCTGCTTTATTTAGGAACATTATTTTGGCAGCTTGGTGGAAAAGGGCAATTTAAGATGTTAAGGGTCTGAATTGGTAATGGCTGTGTGAGTGGAGAGAACTGGAAGACAGAAGACCTTCTTGACTTAATGTTATATTACTTCACTGCCAAATCTATGAGATCAAGTTCTTTGGAACACCACATACCCTCCCATTGCTATAATTTAGTCATGAGTCTCATCATTGGAAATAGATTTCTAAGCTATGAGAATTCCCATTATGTCACAGATTTAAGTATACCTTGCATGAATTCTTATCCCTTCCAACACAACAGCTACACACAGAAATTTTTGTTGTTCAGTTATCTTACTCAGATCTGACTCTTCATGATCCCATTTGGGGTTTTCTTGGCAAAGATACTGGAGTGGTTTGCCATTTCCCTTTCCAATACACAGAAATAGCCTGATATTTATACTACTATATTCCTCAACTATCCCCTTGGAGTTCTGAAGCAATGTTTTATGCTGAGTGATTGCCCTGCATGGCAGTACAGGTTGGCAGAGGGGAATGAGATAAAATGGACGAGTAGCAATTGTTGAAGGAAGCATGCCTCTGCCCCTCAGGGTCATATTAATCCCACACTAGTTCTAGCTCTAAACAGAAGGCCTCATGCTAAAGAGAAAATCTAAAAAAAATGAGAGTTGTTTTAGCTTGACATAAGGACTAAAGGGGAAGCAAGGGTGATAAATAGAGCAAGATGGGTCTTTAGAGTTCATAAAGTTTAGTCTTTTCATCTTAAAGATAAGGAAACTCAAGAAGAGAGAATTTTAAGTAATATCCAAGGTCACGTGACAGAACCAAAATTTGAACTAATTTTGACTCCAAATTCTAATACTCTTTCCAAGCCAATAGTGTCACTTCAGCACTAAACATATATTATATAGGGACTGGACCTGGGGTTTCCTTCTGTTTTTAGTTTTTTAAGTTTCATTGATGTATTTTTACATTTACAGATTACCTCCCACTTTGTGAGAGGTATCTTGTAATAAAGTAAAACAATTAAGGAAAATTATTCATGCAGTGACCTCATCTGAAAGAGCATGTAATCTTCCATAATAATAGTTTTCCTATCAAACATCTAGCAGAAGGAAAGCTGTTGTAGTGGAATGTTGCATACCCTTTCAGATGAGGTCACTATATTACAATGCAATTGTTAGCATTACTATTCTCCAAATTCAAAAGAAATCATTACTTGGGACCATTTGGTATTATCCTGTAAAGTATAGTATTTAATGCTTCATATCTCAGCTCAGTGGTGCTATGAATTTGAATCTAAATAGAGAGGATGTAGTCTTCATTTAATTTTTTTCAGTTATAAGAACCATAATCATTATGATGGGACATTTAAATTCTAGGTCACTTAAGTCATTTTTTTAAAGTCAACAGGTGCTCTCAGGGAACCCACATTAAACAGAAACTATTGAGTAGTAACCTGTTGTTCATTATATCTTATCTGGCAAGACTTAATGTGGGTCAATATGTTGAGAAATCAGTCGGAAGAAAAAACATAGAATGCAACTTAGGAACCTAAAATTTAATAACACAGAAGAGCAAATTTTTTAGTCATATGGCTGAGCCATTTAACTTCATAGAAGTATATAGAAAATCAGAATACAAATCCTATAGGAAACAGGAATAAATAAGTGAACTGAACTATACAAAAATGTGCAACCATATATGTAAATTACATAAACTTATGTGTTCAATTTTCTGAAACAAGTGTTTTTATAACAAAAAAAATTGGAAATGTAATGTATTACTAACTCGTATATCACATCTGTTCTCATTATGGATAAATATAATGTTCTAATTTTATGTATTGAGTTCATCTTTATCTTCAAGAATTAGGTAAAGTGAACATCTGACTTTATTTTTTGATGTGTGAATTTCATTGGGCTTCTAGGATAAATGTTAATATGGGAATGAGGCCTCGTTTCATCAGAACAATTATCTTAAAAGTAAAAGAAGAAAAATATGTTGTTTTTAATGTACTGAGTCACTCAGCCACATATTCCTTTTGGGAATTCATATTTGGTAAATTTCCTGATGTACTGCTATTATGTATGATAGTTTGAGGGCTTTTTGGAATAGAAAACATTCTCTCTAAATGTTGGACCAGTTATTACCTTTCCTTATGAGCAAACTTCCATTTTTGCTGCGTATTTTAGTCTACTTCCCTCTAAAATGATAACCTTCTATTAGATTTTTAGACAATCTCAAGATAACCATCAAAGACACAGAGAATGAAGATGCCTATGGAGTCTTCTTACCTGATTTTGAGTCCTTTTCATGGAAAGAACAGTAGATAGCAAATGAAGAGAAACTAAGATGTAGGCGACCTTGGACCTCATGGATCCTCATTGTCTTCATTTTTAAAATGAAGGAATTGGACTACGCTATATCTCAGGTTCTTCTGTCTTTTAAATTCTATGTTTCCAACTCCTTTGGTTGTTTCCTCTTTGTTACTATACACACACATATACATAGATGTATACGTGTGTATATGCATATATACACATATATACACATACATAAATATGTGTGTGTGAAAATTATAGGTCCTCTTTAACATGATCCATGATTAAAAATAAATCAATCCATTCAGAATAAACCAAATGGATGAAAAATGTCTTTCATCCAGACTTATTTGTTAAGAAGTTGAATAACCAATCCATTGAGTTAGTATAGCAATAAAGATATACATGGAGGTAGGCACTGTAGACAGACAATACATTAGGCCCAGAGTTAAACAGAAGGAAAAGAACAAGTTGGAATGCACTGGGAGAAATGTATAGTTTTCACATTCCTATGCCTCATGGAGCAAAAAGCCAGCCTTTTAAACACAAATGTTTTACAGTAATTCTGTATGGTTACAAATCTTGGAAGACAATAACTCTCAAAAATCAAAGTGGTGAGTGATCCAAAGACCAGTGAGAGAGGTGATCTTAAGCTGTAGCATAAGTCCAATGATGACTTACATTGCAGGAAGTGGTAACAAGTGGAAGTGGGGGGTGGGGAGAGAGTAAATGTCATTAAGGAAATGTATGATTGGAAAAAGAGAAGAGTTAGTCTAGTAAGAGTGGGAGAGAAGAGGATGTTCAACACATTACACTACTGTCCACAAAATCTTCAAAATCCTGGAGATTGGTTCTTAACCGTTTTGTGTGTCGTGGAGCTCTGGACCAACACAGGGGATATCCATGTAGCTGAAATTACAAACCCATTGAAGAAGGATTAAAGCAGACAGTATTCTCCTTCCAGTGTGGCTGAACCAGGGACATTCTGTCTAGAACACAATGGGTAGAAACTACCTTATCAGGAAACCTAAGAATTCCCTTGCTATGGATCCCTTCTCCAAACCAGAATAAAGGAGTGGAATGGCCAACAGCTAAGCTAAAGCATTTTGGAATTACAATCCTTTCTATCTTCATTGCTTCCTGCTGTACAGCAGCTGTAAGGATTACTGAAGGCCAAATAATAGTTGCATAATAATCACTAGCATTTATATGGTACTTTAAGGTTTGCAAAGGAATTTACATGAGTTATTTCACCTGATCCCCAGCAGGGCCAGATTGATCTGCCTCAAATGGCTTTTTGAAAAATCTAATAAAAGAAATGGTAATAAACTATTGCCTATTAAGGCCTGGTTTCTGACAACCTCAGTGGTGGCTCAGTCTCTTAGATCGACCCCAAAGAAAAATATCTACATATCCATGGAACACAAATGGTCCACAAATGATCCACTGGGGGCAAAAAATGCAAGGATATGAACCAATACTTGATATACTTGATTGGACAGAAATATAAATGGAAAGCACTTGCTTTGCAGAATACAGGTCAAGAGGGACCTTCAAAACCATCTAATTCATCCCATATTGGACCATTAAAAATCCCCTTGACATACACAAGTCATCATCCAGTGCTTAAATACTGAAGCATTTCAAATGTTCACAAAGTTGAAATTGCCTACTATACCAATTATAATCAGACAAGTCCCACAAAGTCCCACTCTAATAGCTCTTCATGGCATGAAGGTTACCTTGGGTATTTAAAGGGTATGACATGGAGGCAAGTTCTACCATACTGGCATGGCTTGAAATACAGTCCCAGCCACAGTCTATTTTTCTTCTCTGAGTCAAAGCCTAACTATGTATGGAGAAGCTGGCAGACTGATCAACTGGTTATGAATTCATTGACCAAGGAAACCAAGGAAATAAAGGAAAATATATATGGTGTTAGTCTTTTGTGTTCTACTTCCACAGTACTGTCGACAGATGGGGGAATAAAGGGGCAAAGGATGCTAATAATCCCACAGTTTTTGAACTAAGAATGTTAACTTGGCTCTTGGTACTCTAAATATATATCCTTGTGTGGTAACCAATGAGTTCCATACTAATGGAGGAACTGAGACATATTAATCTTGACACAAATGTGGTATAGTGGATAAAGAGATAGCCTAGAGGCCAGGAAGACCTGGGTTCAAGTTCTACCTCTAACAATTACTGGTTATATGACCTAGAATAGGTCATTTAACTTTTCAGTGCAGCCGACAACTCTAAAACTATAAATTGCAGAAAAGGTGATGACTTGCATTGGCAGAGGAGGTTTCCTCACCTGGAAGCTCCCTGTACTAATTAAATCACAAGCCTAGTTCCTATCTCTATTCTTGCTATAAATTAAACCAGAGGGGAAATGGAAATTTCAGCTAACTGGAAGAATGGTTTACATTTTCTCCTTGGAAGACAAGAAATAAAAGGATTGGTAGAATTGATTTTACCATGCATCCAAAGGCTACATGAAACATTATTCATTATCTTGCAATATTCCTAAGTATTTTCAAAAAGTCAGATATGAAACTAATTGTTTTTGTGCCAACATGCTACAGTTAATTAATTAATTCCATAAGGAATTCACAAAAAGCATCCCAAATTAAATCAAACTATACTTTAATACACAGTGACTCTAATACAAAGATGTGCATAGAGAATCACATATATGTATATATGTGTGTGTGCATGTATGTATTACATGTAGTATGGGGATACATATGTGTGTGTGTATATATGTATATATATACATATATATACATATATATATATATGAGAATGATTCAGGAATAATAAACAAGAAAAAGAGTATGCAATTGATCTGAGCTTATGTCTAGAAACAGCAGATTCAAATAGAAAACAACCCAAAACAAATCAACTCTACTTCAGAGGTATAACAAAAATATGAATGATTTAGGTTATATGCTTTAAATACCTAGAATAATTGGTGCTTTTCTTAGAATAGGTATTCCCTTCACTGGCATGGATCATAAACCCCCCATGCTTCCCTGATTTCTTTCCTCATGCAGCTACCATCCAAATTTTACCATAAATTCCCCCAAAATGACATCCTCTTATTTTTTTCTACCTCAAAGACAACAGTGTAGCACTCAAACTGTCCATGTGTTGTCTCTCAATCTCACCACATGAAAAGCTTGTTTTTTTTCCAGTCATACATGTCCTAAGTGATACAATTTACTCTGCATTTTACATTTATGTCATTGTTACTAACAGTCTATACAGCCTAATAAAAACCAAAATATATCTTTTCATTGTCCTTTGGGTTGTTTGTAACTTTAATTCTTCTCTGATACTTGTACTCTGTGATTTTTAAACCATATGGAAATCATCAGGAGAACAGTGGTATTAAAAAGATGAATTTTTCTGACAATGAGCATCCTGGGATCAATGGAAGCACCGGGTTTTCCCAGATCCAATATAGCCTAATCCCCTACTAACTAATTCAGAGCTCAGCTCGTTACCCACCTGTAATACTTGTTCATAATATGCATATTTCTGGACCAGTTTCGTGCACTGTCCATCCTAATGTATATCATGCTTTACACAAAATAAAATTTTCATCAGCTTTACTTTTCCAGAATAGATAGTTATGTCTGTGTAATAAAACCATGCTAGCTAGGTCCTTAAAAATTAATATGGATTATCCAACCTTAGCTGGGGCTTCACTGTCCTGAAACAATCTTTCTATTTACATGTGATTTACTCCATAACAAATTTACCACAATGGTTATTCCAAAACTTTTCCTCTTTCCTTAAGCTTCCAGCTCTATCTCCACTTTTCTATGTAGTAGAAATTATTTCACCTCTTACTTTTTATTTCACATATTTTACTCTTAAAATGTTCTCTAAGTCAAACCTTTTTTGTGTGTCATGGACTCCTTTGGCTTTGTTAGTCAACTAGCAATTATTCACCTACTATATGTCCAGCACTGTGCTAAGCACTAGGAATACAAAAAAGGGGGAAAAATCAGTTTCTGCTCCCCAGGAGCTCACAGTCAAGTAGGGGAGACAACATATAAATGACTACATACAAATAACATGTATATAGAACAAATTACAAGTAATCTCAGAGGGAAGGCACTGGTAAAATCTTCTTACAGAAGGTGGGACTTTAGCTGGTACTTGAAAGCAGTCAGGGAGCTGAGAGGCAGAGATAAGGATAAGTAACAGCCAATGTACAGAACACAAATGAAGGTATGAGCATGTATCTGGCTATTCACTGGAAATTGGCTTCCCTTTAAATGTTAAAAACCAGAGCTAAATAGCTCAAGAGAAGCACAAAAAGGTAAAAAGGAAAAAGAAATCATAAGGCATTCAACAGTTAAATTGTTTAGATTCCTATATGGAAAGATGATAATCATAACTCCTAAGAACTTTATCATTATTAGGGCAATTAAGAGTAGACATAGAGGGCATGGGTGTGAGCTGAATATGATGAAATGATATCTAAAAAATAAAATAAAATTAACGGAAGAGGAAGAGGAATGCACTGAGAGAAGTGGGGGGGAGTTGCTAATAGAACTGAGGGTGAATTGGGGGAGGCAATAATTAGAAGTAAAATACTTTTGAGGATGGACAGAGTGAAGAGAGAGAGAGAGAGAGAGAGAGAGAGAGAGAGAGAGAGAGAGA
>NW_020955033.1:1496144-1497763 GCF_900497805.2 Vombatus ursinus | reverse complement strand
TCCTCTGATAAAAGACTCATTTCTCAAATAGAGAATTAAGTCAAATTTATAAAATGCAAATCATTCCTCAACTGCTAAATGGTCAAAGGACATGAACTTGTAGATTTCACAAGATGAAATCGAAGTTATCTAGTCATATGAAAAAATATTCTAAATCAGTACTGAGTAGAGAAATGCAAATTAAAACAATTCTGAGGTACCACTCCACACCTATCAGATTGATTAACGTTACAGAAAAGGAAAATTACAAATGTTGGAGGGTATATGGGAAAGTTAAGAAACCAATGTACTGTTGGTGGAGTCGTGAACTGATTCAACCATCCTGGAGAACAATTTGAAACCATGCCCAAAGGGCTATAAAAACCATGCATACCCTTTGATCCAGCAATACCACTACTAGGTCTGTATCCCAAAGAGATAAAAAACGAAACAAAAAAGAAAAGGACCTATATTCATAGTAGCTCTTTTTGTGATATCAAAGAATTGGAAATTGAGGGGATACTCATCAACTGGGGAACAGCTGAACAAGTTGTGGTATATGATTGTGATAGAATACTATATGCTATGAGAAATGACAAGCAGGATGCTTTCATAAAAACCTAGAAGACTTACATGAACTGATGCAAAGTGAAATGAGCAGAACCAGGAGAGCATTGTACAGAGTAACAACAATATTGTAAGATGATCAACTCTTAATGACTTAGCTATTCTTAGCAACACAATGATCTGAGACAATTTCAAAGGCCTTATGATGAAAGATGCTATCCACCTCCAGAAAAAAAAAACCAAAACATTACCATGTATACAGCAGAATATGAGAGGATTCAATATAAAGCAACAAATTTGCATTTCAAGGAAACCTATATAATAAATATTACACATTGTTTTCAAAGCTGCCCAGCTTTTCTTTGGTTCCTTGTAGGTTTTCTTTTGTTCTCTGCTGTGTATTTTTTATTTTATTTTTCCCTTCTCTCCCACCCTAAAGAAGGCTACAATTAAGTGTGGATATATATACATATACATAGATATTTATAATGTACACATATATATACTCATATACATATATGTAAGATGATACTATGCTTATTTCCACTTGTCATCTATTTCTCTGAGGGTGTATAGCATCTTCCTTCTTTTTTTATTGTATTTTTCTTTTTTATTTATTTTTATTGTTTTTAGCATTTCTCTAGTAAATTTGTTTTTTTAATTAATTTATTTATTTTTAGTTTTCAACATTCACTTCCACAAGGTTTTGAGTCCCAGATTTTCTCCCTATCTCATCCCTCCTCCCACCCCAAGATGGCATGCATTCTGAGTACCCCTTCTCCTAATCTGCCCTCCCTTTTACCTCTCCCTCCCTTCTCTTATCCCCTTCCCCTTCAATTTTCCTGTAGGGCAAGATAGATTTCTATATCCCATTTCCTGTATATCTTATTTCCCAGTTGCATGTGAAAACAATTTTTTATAACTTTTGTTTTTAAATTTTTGAGTCCCAAATTTTCTCCCTTCCTCCTCCACCCCCGCATTGGGAAGGCAAGAAACTTGACATAGGTTATATATGCGTAGTCATGCAAAACACTTCCATAGTAGTCATGTTGTGAAAAACTAAATATATTTCC
>NW_020955033.1:1495887-1495989 GCF_900497805.2 Vombatus ursinus | reverse complement strand
CATCTTCCTTCTGAAGTCCAAGTCTTTCCATGTTTTTCTAGATCAACCAGCTCATCATTTCCTACACCACAGCAATATTCCAACCCAGTTACATCCTCTCTG
>NW_020955033.1:1495500-1495853 GCF_900497805.2 Vombatus ursinus | reverse complement strand
AGAGATTGTCTATGAAAGTTTTTTCCTGGGTGGCAGAGCCAAGATGGTGGAGGGAAAGCAGTGACTTGCTAGAGCTCTCCCCAACCCCTCCAAATACCTACAAAAAATGGCTCTAAATAAATTCGAAAGCAGCAGAACCCACAAAAAAACAGAGTAAAACAAATTTCCAGCCCAAGACAAACTGGATGGCTGATTGTAAGGTATGTCGCGCCGGGCTGGGAGAGGGGCACAGTTCAGCGTGGGAGCGGAGGCCGCAGCAACCCCAGAGCAGGCCTCAGAGGACTGAATAGCGGTGGCGGTTTCCAGACTTCTCAACCCATGAACACCAAAGACAACTTAGAAGGTCAGCGGGA
>NW_020955033.1:1495279-1495458 GCF_900497805.2 Vombatus ursinus | reverse complement strand
CTGTTACTGCAGTGAGAGAAGAAGCTAGATCTCAGCTGCCCTGAGGGCAGTGGCTGGCTTCTGAGCTTCTGGCCCACAGACTGAGGGGGAATTGAGTAGCTGATCAGAGGTGGATTGGAAGGATCTCTTTGCCAGGGCTGAGGCAGGAATCTCTTGCTTTACCTGTGCTTGGATCTGGG
>NW_020955033.1:1495066-1495149 GCF_900497805.2 Vombatus ursinus | reverse complement strand
GTGGAGCTTGTTGTGGCTGAGAAGAGGAAACACCTTGCACCTTATCATAGCACCTTGGAAGAACTGACACTTTTCAGGTCCCT
>NW_020955033.1:1494888-1495056 GCF_900497805.2 Vombatus ursinus | reverse complement strand
ATGAGTGAATCTTATTCTCATAGGATTTGACTTGAGGAGGGTATAACATACACACTCAATTCAGTACGGAAATCTGTCTTACCCTACCGGAAAATAGGAGGGGAAAAGGACAAGAGAGTAGGGGGATGACAGAGAGGAGGGCAGATTGGGAAAGGGGGTAATCAGAAG
>NW_020955033.1:1493538-1494674 GCF_900497805.2 Vombatus ursinus | reverse complement strand
GCATGCCATCTTGGGGTGGGGTGAGGGCGAGATGGGGTGAAAATTTGGAACACAAAATCTTGTGGAAGTAAATGTTGAAAACTAAAAATAAAAAAAATTTTAAAAAAAGAAAGTTTTTTCCTTATTTTCTGCATTCCTTCTATAATTGGCTGCATAGGTTTTATTTATACAAGAAATTTTTAATTTAAAATAATTAAAATTATTTATTTATACTTCAACAATGCTCTCACCTTGTAGTATAGTTTAAGGTCTGATACTACTGAATCTGTTTCCTCTTCATCTTTTTCCCCTGGTTTCTTTGAAGTTCCTGACCTTTTATTCTTCCAAATGAAATTTGTTATTATTTTTTTCTAACTCAGTAAGATATTTTTAGTAATCTAATTGGGATGGCATTACATAAATAGATTAGTTAGGTAAATTTGTCATTTTTTTTATTATATTGGCTTTACTTACTCAAGAACAATAAATATTTCTTCAGTTATTTAGATCTGACTTTATTTGTATAAAAAGTAGTTTATGTCTATGTTCATATAGTTCCTGTGTCTTTTATGTCAGGTATACTCTCAGGTATCTTATACTGTCTAGTTATTTTGAATGGTCTAAAACAATATTAAATAAAATTACAGATACATAGTATAGTTTTCCTATTTTTCTCTTTTGAGTAAATCTATTTTAACTTTAACCTTGTCTGAGATCATGATTGCTATGCCTGCTTTCTTTACATAATAAATTCTATTCCTGACCTTTACTTTATCTTTGTGTGTATCTCTCATTTTTATAGCATTTTCTAAAGCAACGTATCATTGAATTCAAATTTTTAATCTGCTTTCAGTTTCCATTTTATGGGTAAATTCATTCCATTCACATTCTAAGTGATAATTACTTGTGTATTTTCCTCTTCCCTATTTTTTCTCACTATCTTTTTCACTCTGTTCCTATCCCTCCTCACTCTTCTGCTTTACTTCTACCTGCTACATTGCCCTCCTACTCCTTAACCTACTCACTCCTCCAGAAATCTCTCCCTTAACCTCTCCCCTTACCCTATCCCCTTGCCTTCTTACTTCTTTCTGAAATTGGAAGACCTTTATACCCTTCTACATATGTGTGTGTGTGTGTGTGTGTGTGTGTGTGTGTGT
>NW_020955033.1:1486234-1493508 GCF_900497805.2 Vombatus ursinus | reverse complement strand
AAAATAAGTTTCCAGTACTACCTGCCCTCCACCCTACTAGCTTCTTCTGTATCAATTTTTCCTTTTATATCTCATTTGTGTGAGATAATTACTCCCTATACAATTTTATTTTTTTAGAATCACCCCATCATACTCAGCTCAGCCTAAGCCTTTCTTTCAAACTACCCAAATAATGATAATCATAAAATAACTGATAATATTTTCACATATAAGAAGTGAACAAGTTGACCTTATCGAGTCCCTTATAATTGGTCTTTAATGTTTACCTTATATTTCTCCTGGATGTTATATGTTAAATTTTCCCTTAAGTTCTGTTGTTTTTGTTACAGATACCTGAAAGGCTTTCAGTTTGTTAAATGTCTGTTTTTTTTTTAATTCAAGATTATACTTAACTTTGCTGCGTAGGTTACCCTTGGTCATAACCCCAGTTCTTTTGCTCTACAAAATATAGTGTTCTAAGACCTACTGTCCTTCAATGTAGTAGCTGCTAGGTCTTTTGAAATCCTTATTGTAACTCCATGGTATCTAAATTGGTTTTTTTTTCCTTGTCACTTCAATATTTTCTCCCTAACCTATGAGCTTTGAAATTTGGCTATGATATTGCTATAAGTTGTCCTCCTGGGACTTCTTTCAGGCGGTGATCAGAGGATTTTTTTTCTATTTCTGCCTTGCCTTTTTGTTCTAGAACTTCATGACAATTTTCCTTGATAATTTATTGTAATATTGTATCAAGATTCTTTTTCTAATCATAATTTTCAGGTAGTCCCATTATTTTTATGTTATTTCTCCTCCATCTCTCCTCCAGATCAGTTGTTTTTCTGATGAGATGTTTCATATTCTCTTCTATTTTTTTCATTACTTTATTTTGTTTTATTATTTCTTGGTGTCTTTGAATGTCATTAGCTTCCCTTTGCCCAATTCCAGTTTTCAAGAAATTACTTTCTTCCATAAGCTTTCAATTCTCTATTTCAAGTTAGTTGACTTTCTTTTCATAATTTTCTTGGATTACTCTCATTTTTTTCTAATTTTTCCTTGATATTTCTTCTTTGATTTTTAAAATCCTTTTTAAGTTCTTCCAAGAACTCTTTTTGTGCTTGGGATCATTTGACATTTCTCATTGAAAAAGGAGTGGCTTTTTTAGCTTTATTATCTTCCTCTGAATATGATCTTCTCTATCCCTACAGTAGCTATCTATGGTTAGATTATTTCTCCTTTGCTTACTCATTTTTTTTTGTTTTTGTTTTATTTTGTTTTCAGCAGCTATTAGTGTAATCAAGTCGTAGTCCTGAAGTATGCGGGATGATGCCCCAAGCCTCAGGTCCTTCTTGCTGTTATTTTCTGAAGTCTGTCCTATGGCTCAAGCTTGGGCTCCCCTCTTCATTCCTAAGCCACTGTTAGGACCCCCAGCCACACTGTTCCCCAAATGATCTTATTCCCTGCAGTCCTTCAGGTGGCTGAAAACTACAGCTGTCCTCTCTGCCCCAGAACTGAAAGCAGGGACTCTGCTCTCCTGTAAGTGTCCACAGTCAACAGGGTCCCAGCCCCTCTGCTGTTACACTCACCAGGTGTGTGCTAATTCCTTCTTTCCCATAGCAGCAACCCAGCCTGGGAGGAGTCTGGTCAGCACAGCTGTGCTTGGGGTCCCTAGACAGTGGAAGGTCTTTCAATCTTCTCCTACTCAGCCCTCAGATCTCCTTCCCCACTGTCTGTAAGATGAAAATTTCTAAGGCTGAAGCTGCCTGCCAACCTGAGCTGCCCCCAGGGCTTATTGTTTATTGATTCCACAGAGTTGCCCTGAAGGTGTTTGCAGTTCACTCAGGCTGAACCTCTGCCCCTGGAAGTTGGTTCTTTCTGGGGGGTTCTTCTCAAATGGTCTTAGGAGAACAACTGCTTTACCCTGATTTTTGTTTATTTTCACTGCTCTATATTCCCTCTGAGGCACTGTTCTGTCTTTTTTTATGGAGGAAATTTGGAGAGCTGAAAATTTTCTGACCTACTCCACCATCTTCCCAGAATCCTCTCCCCATCCTTTGCTTCTAAACTTCAATGGATCTGTGATCTCTTGGATAACATAACTGCTACAATACAGATTCCAACTTATCCAAACCTTCTTATCATTTTTAGTTCTTGCCATATCATTTTGCCATATCATACTATCAGTCTTCCACTGGGAATATATTCAGTGTGCTGGGTTCTTTACTCCATCTCTACTTTTCATGGATCTCTCAACTCTTGGGACATCACTGGCCCACATGCACATAGCTGCTGAAATAATCTCTGCAAGGCATAGGTCTAATCAGGTCATTCCTCCTTCAGTGGTTCCCCAAAACCAATTACAAACTCTGAAGTGTGGTAGTTAAGGCTCTCCACAACTCCTCTGTCTGAAGCTTTCCTTCATGACAACTCTCAAAATGTCATTAAACAAAGTCATTTCTGTAGTTATATCTTTCATGAAGTCTTGTATAATTGTGATGCCTACATGAGAGGCCCTTTGTTGAAAAGAACCATCAGAATCAAATGCTTTCTTGAAATCAATAAACAATAAATATAGCAGGATGTTATGTCCTTGACCACATTATATCATATGACCATGAAATTAATAGAAAAATTGCCTGTGAAAACCTGCCTGTTCCCATTTTTTTTTTCATCAAGGCTGGTCTAGATTGTTTTCATTGTCTTTAAAAAGAAGGGAAACTAAGTATATGTGTTGGTAGCTATTAATGTCTTCTCACCCACATTTCCCCCAATAAATTATCTTGATAATCTTTTTCATTCTTTTAGAATCTTCCCTCTCTTTGCAATATTGGAAAAACTGACCCCTGAATGCCTTAAGAAATCTATCATATCTAGGATCATTTCACAGAATCACTGGAAGCTGGAAGTGACCTTCAAGTCCATCTTGTCCATCCTCACCTGACCAGGAATCCTCTCTACAGTAACCACAAGTTGTCATTTAGCATTTTGGTTGACATTTCCAGGTAGAGGGAACCTACCATACTTCTTGAGGCAGCCCCTTCCATTTACAAACAGCTCTAATTCTTAGGAAGCTTCCCCCCACCCCCACCCTCACCCCATGAAATTGGCTTTTTTGCAACTTCTAACCATTGCTCCAATGTCTGTTTCTTTTTTTTTTCCTGGTGTCAAGTGGAACAAATCTTATCCCTCTGCCACATGTTAGGCCCTCAAAAACTTCAAAAGACCTTTAAAGTTTCTCACTATCTTCTCTTCTCCACAATAAATAGTCAATTCTTTCAAATGCTTGCCCTGTGCCATAATCTCCAGTTCTTTCTGCAGGAGCAGGTAAGCCCCTTTCAGACTTTTCCCTTTAAAGACTTTGAGGGGCAGCATTTGTGAATTAGAAAGCCAGGACTTCACTTAACAATTAGCCAAGTCAAAGACCTTGCCTCCTGGGCACCAATTGCCTCTAGACTTTAAGTATTCATTGTTCCACCAGCTCCACTCATTTTCATGGGTGAGGGCACTGGAGCTCTTTTACCTAGGTTATAGCCAGGCATTCAGAGATGCAAAATTAACAAGTGTAATGATTAGATAATCACCAAAAGATAGGGTGAAGTCTCTGATGGGGGGGGGAGAGAGACTGGTATCTATACCAGGAAATGGGGGGAGGAGATTGAGCCTAAGGGCAATAGCTTAGTGGGATGATGATGCTTTTTGTCTTGAAGAGCTCTACAATTGGTTATTCTAGGCTATAAGTATCAGATTTTTTTCTGATACTGAGTTGGTTAATAGAACATTGTAGCACCCTGGTCCAGGATTTCAGTAGAACCATTTCCAGCAATGTTCAGCAGAGGAGCAGTTGTCCATAGAAGAGTGTCCAGGAGTGGCAGAGACTATAAGCTTAGAGATGAAGAGTGGTAGAGGTTTTGGGGTGTTCCTAGATGCACAGAGGCACCCCAAGATCATGGGAGGTTTTGGGGTGCTGGGAAAAGCCCCAGATTGCAGCACGGGTTTGCCTGAAAGAATTCAACCCAAAAATTTTCCAGCCAGAGAAAAAGTTTATTAAAGATAAATCACATATAGGCCAGGTGATACCTGTGAGGACAAGTGACCTTGAGAGTCTCAGCCTCTGGGCGTGAGAGATTCTCACCATCTGAATGGGGGCTGGGGGCTAATGTTGGTCAGGTGACTGTCTGGGGTCTGAATGGGGGAGGCCAGGTGACTTGGACAAGCGGGGGTTGAGAACAAGGCTTGAGAACAGCTCAGTGTCTGAATGGGACAAAGGTGAATCTTAAGTACAGAAAGACTGTGGGAGGGATCTACGAGTGGCCAGGTAGTTTGGAGTGACTGCAGGAGGGGTCTAAGGAGATCTGGATGGGAGTGGCTGGTAAGCTGGGGTGAACAGAACTCCTGGGTCCTGGGCCTCATGGCACCTAGCTAGGATTAAGGGTGAGAAATGGCCAGGGGTCACAGGAAAATAAAACAATGGGAAAAGCCAGTTGAAGAGGGGAGGTGGTTGAGAAAAAGGGTCCAGGTGAGAATTTCCATCTGGAAGGTCTGAGAGATTTGAATAAACAATGAGAATAGATAATAAAGAGAACTGGAAGGCGGGAAGTTTGCTTTCAAATGGAGCTGGGACTGGTAGACAAACTTCTTCAAAGGTGCTTTCAAAGAGAGATAAAGTGAGTCTACAAGGAATCTAAAGTTTAAGGTTTTTCTGGGAATTGTAGGCAAACCAGAGCCAGATTCTTTTTGGGGCCAGGAAGGAAAGTACATCTGAATAAGATCAAAAAGATGAGGCTGTAAAGGTCTCAGCTTCTGAAACTGAATGAAACCCTCTTCAGAGACAGTAAAAGTGTGAAGCCCTGATGCCTCAGAGATATTAGTTGCCCCACCTCACATGCCCACCTTCATAAACATGGCCACATGCTTTCCCTAATTGGGCGACTGTGTCTCTACCACTTTGTATTTGTGGGAGAGTATGCTCCAAGTTTATAGAGGAAATGTTATGTTTCTTACCAGGCCATTTCAGTAAATGCCTCAGTTTTGAGCTAAATGCATCCTCTGACTATGGAAGAGGGAACATAATGCTGAAGGCTCATAGACTAGAGCGAAGATGCATAGAAAGCCTTGAACCTAGTATAGGGGACCCAACCTGTTAAGACAAGTCACTGAGTAGTTATCAAATACTAACTATACTTTAAGCACTGTACTAAGCCAGGAGATGCAAAGAAAGGAAAGGAAAGAAAAAAAAATTATGATCCCTGCCCTCCAGGAGCTCACATTCAAATTGGGGTGTTGAAAGGAAAATTCTTCATTTGGGCTTTCGCCCTGACTGACAAGGCAAAACTCAGGATAAAGAGAATTAAAAGGATTTTATTATAAGTACATCAAGGTAGCAACACATTGACAGGGCTGATCAATGAAGATCAGCAATGGCTTCAAGGTGGGAAGCTTTCCACTTCAGCAAAAGAGGTGGGGCCCTTGAATCCTCCCCAAGGTAGCAAGAACTTGGCAATTTGCAGGTAGGGGTACATGATAAAGAGCAGGTGATACAAAAGCTGCAGACTTCGTGTCTCATTCCCCAACAAAGCCTCCCCAAATACTGTTATAATGAATGAGTAACTGGGTCAACATAGTTTTCAACGGAAGAGACCTGTGAATGTGGGTTGAGAGTAGATATTATCTTGTTTTTCATTTCTCCAGTGCCTAGTACAGTGATAAATAGAAGATACTTAATAAATGCTTATTGGTGGATTGATTTATTGCACATAGGAGATCTGGGTTCGCATTTTGGCTCCAACATTCACCAAGCCATATGACAGCTGGACATCTTTAAAGTGGGCACAATAGTATTTTACTGTTTTCCTCACATGGTTTGTAAAGCTTAAAAATACTATTGACATATGCTATCATCATCTTTATTATTTGCATCCATTGATGAGATAATTAAACAGTTCTCCCCTGGTTCTTCTTAGTAACAGGCTTTCCTTTTTGAGACAGTCTCAAAGAGTTTAAAGATATGGAACAGAACATTTCAAGCAGCAAAATTAAACAGGAATTTTAACACATAATTGACTTCATTATAAGGTTTGATATGGAAAAGTAACTTTGACATCTACTAACTTCGAATGAAATTCAGAACTTAGGCCAAAGTGTTCTCACTCTGTTTCCAAAGATTGTGGGAACAAAGGGAATTTAAAACAGTTGTCAGAGATATCATATTCATCAAAAAATGTTACACCTGCAAACGTTCTCAAAGATTTGACATGACTACAACCAGATGATGTTCACAAAATTATCTTAATTGTATGAAAATTAACTAAGATTATTCTGGTACAGTTAAATCCAAAGGGGAAGAGAACTTTTGTTTTTTTTTTAATTGATGATATTCTTTAAAAAAAAAAAAAAAGATTTGTGTGACTAACTGGGTAAGGTCACCAAAGTTCAATATATTAAAATGAGCTTAACTCTTTTCATTAGAAGTTCATTTCAGCTGCTTTAAAAAACCCCAGTGTCAAAAATCTCGGGAGAGGATGATTATTACATGTTTTATACCTCATATTTACTTGTTTAGCACTTTATACTTCACTCCCATAAGATACAATAGGTTCATGTTGAAAAGGCACATTTATCTGAAGAATTCAAACTATTGCTCAAATAATGTCCTGCCCCATTGCCTCATTATGGAGCACAATCCTGAAAGAGATCAAACCCTGACAGGTCTTCACAAACTAGAAGAGTTTATAATCTGGCCTGGTGTCTGTCACCCAAGGACTAGCCTGGCTAAGTTTGGGAAGCCCTAACCCCAAAGGGAGGCCCACCAGTGATTTTTTTTTCGAACCATACAACACCCATTAAACAATTTACTACAGTGAAGAAGGAATGCCCCTTGTATCAGTCAAGGGACCATCCACACAAATGAAGTCATAAAGCCTTAAATTATTGAAAGCAATTCAAACTATTAATATCTCATTTGGTGGCTCATCACATGACAATGCAATTTCAGCAGTAAGAATTTTATCTCAGAAAAGTGATCAAAAGTTGATTTGCAACCAGAGCCATCTGTGACTCCTCATTCTCACTCCCCCCAATATATCCAGTCAGTTATGAAATCTTGTCCTTTCTAGCTCCACAACATATCTTGTATATGCTTCCCCTTGTCTACACTCACACAGTCACCACCCCAGTTTAGGAACTCACCATGTTTTGTTTTGTTTTTGATGATTGCAAAAAGTTCCTAATTGGCTCCCCTAAAAAAAATCATTTTCCTGTCACACACACACACACACACACACACACACACACACACACAC
>NW_020955033.1:1462576-1486210 GCF_900497805.2 Vombatus ursinus | reverse complement strand
AGTGGTTCATTTTTGCCTCTAAGCTCAAATACATACAGCTCAAACTCAGTTTGACGTTTAAAGCCCCTCACAACCTGACTCCAACCTTCCTTTCCAATCTTAGTACACATTACTCCCCTTCAGGCACTCTACAGTCTATTCAATTCAATTTGACTCAATAAACATTTATTAAGTGCCTACTATGTGAAAGGCACCAAGCTAAGTGATGGGAATACAAATAAGAAAAAGGCATAGATTCTATCATCAAGGAATTTATAATCTAATGGAAGAAGACATGTACGAAAGGAAGGTGGAAAAGGGGGTGCGGATCAGGGGTACCATGTTCCATGCAGTTTAAACTGAGCTGAGCTGCAAATGAAAAGTGGAGAGATCCTAAAAAGTTCAAATTCCAGACCTTTATAAAGGAAAGCTTTTCCAGGCCTCTAATAAAAAATTAATAATAATAGCTAACATTCGCATAACGCTTACTATGTACTAAGCCCTTTATAATTCTTATTTCATTTGATCCTCACAAAAACCTGAAAGGTAGGTGCTATTTTGTCATTGTTCAGGTGTTTCAGTCCCATCCAATTCTTTGTGACCCCATTTGGGGTTTTCTTGGCAAAGATACTAGAGTGGTTTGCCAATTCCTTCTCTAGTTCATTTTACAGACGAGGAAACTGAGGCAAACAAGGTTAAGTGACACAGGGTCACACAACTAGTAAACATCTGAGAAACCCAGGAAGATGAGTCTTCCTGACTTCAGTCCCAGCACTCTATCCCTACACCTCCTAGTTGCCCAGGTGCTATTATTATCCCCATTTTATAGATGAGGAAACTGAGGAAAATAGAAGTTAAATGACTTGCACAAGGTAGCAAGTGCACAGCTAGGAAGAGTCTGAAGCTGGATGTGAACTCAAATCTTCCTGATTCCAGACCCTGTGCTCCACTGTATGACCTCCATACTACAATCAGAGGGGAGAGGAAGCTGAGGGAGTTTAAAAAGGTGTTGTCTCCAAAGCTGAATTGACAGCATAATGATGGGATTTCAGACTATCAGCATATCCTGGGTGGGCCAAGATATTCAATGTTCTGCTAGAACACTCCAAGCAGAGCTGCAGATGAAAGCGGAGTTAACCAAACTATTCCTTGCTGGGAACGTCTTCATACAAGACCTTCTCATTTCCATGTCTTCACACAGGCTGCCTTCCCTCCCTCTCCTTCCCAATCCTTATACTAGAACACACAACCTCTTCACCTCTGACTCTTAGAATCTCTAATCTCCATCAAAACTTGGCAGCAGCACCATTTTTTGCTAAGATTTGTCCTGGATCTGCCAGCTATTAGTAAGTATCTCCCCATCTAAAGTTAGCTCGTATTCTTTGTATATGTTTTGTACAGACTTATATGTGTATGTGGGTATACACACAGATGTACATACATGTGTATTGTACACCCCTCTTCAAACTATTTTGAACCCAACACCTGAGAAAGGCCTAAAACATGGATTGGCCAGTCAGGAGAGACATTTTGGCCCACTCTGGGCTTAATCTACCATAATGCTTTGCATTGCATTGCTCTCTGAGTGAACCTAGAATGCCCCTTGCTATGTCAACAACTGAAGCTGACCAAGAGCATTCTTCTGTTTATGACCACTAAGGCACCTTGACACAGACACTACCTTGAATAATGGGACTTATCTTAGTGTTTTATGAACATACACTATGTTATGTCATGTTAGTGGTAAAAGAAACATATATCCTGGATCTTTAATTTCAATTGACACTTTAACATTTTCCTATCTTACTGTATTTACAACCTATTCACTTAAGAAATTCCTTTCTCATATCATGGTTAAACATTTGGAGACCATAATTTTGGCTGACATAGGCATCCTGAGCCAGGAAGGGAGGGAGGAGTGAGAGGTAATTGCTCTGAACATATAAAAATCCTCTTTGTCCATCTTTGTGTTTATTTACATAATGAGCTCCCATGGTTATTTCTATATGCATGTTCCGTAAGCTTTGAGAGAAATAAACACTCATTTTCAGACTAATTTTGTCTAAGAACGAATTCAGTAATGGTTGACAGTATACATACATGTACATATATACATATGTACATTCTAACAGGGAAGACAGCATACATGTGTACATATACATATGTACATTCTAACAGGGAATGTACATATATGTACATGTATGTACAGATTTTCTTCCCTGTTAGAATGTCACCTTCATGAGGGAAGGGACAGTTTTATTTTTGCTTTTGTGTCCTTAGCTAAAATAGTGTTTGGCACATAAGTGGTGCTTAATAAGTACTAAATGATACTGTATATTAAGTAACGTTGCTTAGGATTATAGAAGTAAAGAAAGTTTTTGGTTTTTGGTCTTCTCTTTTTGTTCTTTCCTGATCCATGGTGAGTATTAATCCAGTATTCAGGCTTGGATGCCACCTTGTGAATTCAAGAGGTTCAGAAATCTTGTCAGTGTTGACTGAACTTTGGAAGGAGTCCCCAGAAACTACTCTAACATTCTTGAAGATGACTACAGGGTAGAAGATGATCCCAACCCCTGACCTGACTTGCCATAATACATGGACTTCAAGGAGGACAATGCCAAGCCACTGTGAAATGTAAAACACCTGATCTGTAGAGCATAACAGAAGTTAGTACTGCCACTTAGTTAATTCAAGTCTTTCTGTCTATGAACACTTGTGAGAGTTTTGTGTGAAGTACTTATTTTATGAGTAGGAAACTATTACCTGTCCTATACCTGATTCATATTGTTTTTTATAGTATATTTTTAATTTATTAAATATTTACCAATTACATGTAAAAACAATTTTAACATTCATTTTTTTTAATTCTGAGTTCAAAATTCTCTCTCTCCCTTCTACTCTTCCCCTCTCCTTGAGAAGGCAAGCAATTTAATATCAATTATACATGTGAAGTCAGGCAAAATATATTTCTATAGTAACCATATTACAACAGAAAACACAAAAGAAAAAGGAGAAAAATAAAGGTTTTAAAAATATGCTTCAAACTACTTTTACAATTCATCAGTTCTCATTCTGGAGGTAGATAGCATTTTTCATCATGGGTCTTTTGGAATTATCTTGGATCTTTGTCTTGATCAAAGTAGCAACGATAGTTGATTGTACTTACAATATTGCTGTTGCTGGGTACAATGTTCTCCTGGTTCTACTCATTTCATTTTGCATGAGTTCATATAAATCTTCCCAGGTTTTTCTGAAACCATCCTGCTTGCAATTTCTTATATCACAATCCATCACAATCATATACCACGACTTGTTCAGCCATTCCCCAATTGATGGGTATTCCCTCAATTTCTAATTTTTTGTCTTCATGAAACAAGCTGCTATATTTTTGTACAAATAGGTTCTTTTTTCCTTTTCTTTGATCTCTTTGGGATACACACCTACTAGTGGCATTGCTGGGTCAAAGGTATGCAGTTTTATGGATGTACTTCCAAGTTGTTCTCCAGAATGATTGGACCAGTTCACCATTTCACCAGTACTACAGTTTTTTAGTTGCATACCCAATTCATTGATCTGCTCTTTCTCTCTTTTACTGATGTATGCATTTAGAGATATAAAAGTTCCCCTAAGTACTGCTTTGGCCACATCCCACAAATTTTGATATGTTGTCTCACTGTTGTCATTTTCTTTAATGAAATTATTGTTTCTATGATTTGTTCTTTGACACACTCATTCTTTATAACTAGAATATTTTGTTTCCAATTAACTTTTAATCCGTGCTTGCATGGCCCTTTATTGAATGTAATTCTTATTGCATTATGGTCTAAAAGGGTGCATTTAATATTTCTGCTTTTCTGCATTTGTTTGTGAGGTTTTTATGCACCAATACATGGTCAATTTTTGTCATGTTATATACAGCTGATAAAAAAGTATATTCCTGGGGCAGCTAGGTGGTGTAGTGGATAAAGCACCGGCCCTGGAGTCAGGAGGACCTGAGTTCTAATCAGTCTCAGACCAGACAGTTGATACTTACTAGCTGTGTGACCCTGAGCAAGTCACTTAACCCCAACTGCCTCACAAAAAAAAGTATATTCCTTTCTATTCCCATTCAATTTTCTCCAGAAGTTATCATATCTAACTTTTTTAAGAATCTATTCATCTCCTTAACATATTTCTTATTCATTTTATGGTTAGATTTATCTAGCTCTGAGAGAGGAAAGTTGAGGTCACCCACTAGTATAGTTTTATTGTCTAGTTTCTCCTATAACTCATTTAACTTTTCCTTTAAGAATCTGGATGCCATGTTGTTGGTGAATGTATGTTGAGTATTGATATTACTTCATGTCTATAGTGCCTTTTAGCAAGGTGTATTTTCCCTGCTTATCTATTTTAATTGGGTCTGTTTTTTTATTTGTTTTAACTGAGATCATGATGGCTACCCTTGCCTTTTTAACTTCAGCTGAAGCATGACAGATTCTGCTCTAGCCCCTTATTTTTACTCTGTGTGCCTCTTTCTGTTTCACGTGTGTTTCTTGTAAACAATCTATTGTTGGATTCTGGTTTCTAATCCATTTTGCTCTCTGCTTCCATTTTATGGGCGAGTTCCTCCATTCACATCCACAATTATGATTACTAACTGTACATTTCTCTCCATCCTATTTTCTTCTTTTTATTCCTCTCCTTTTAGCCTGTGTCTCCTCAAAAATCTGTATTGCTTCTGATCACTGCCTCCCTTAATATGCCCAACTTTTTATCACTACTCCCCTTTTTCTCATCTCTTTCCCCTCCTACTTCCCTGTTGGCTAAGATAGATTTCTATATTCAGTTGAGTGTGTGTGTGTGTGTGTGTGTGTGTGTGTGCGCGTGTGTGTGTATGTGCGTGTGCACATATGCATGTTCTTACTTGAATCTTATTTATTTGAACTGGTTAATTCAAATGAGTAAGGTTCAAGTATTGGCCTCCCCTCCACCACCATTTGCCCCTCCACTGTAAAAGCTCTTCCTTGTGTGACTCTTTTATGTGAGATTTTCCCTATTCTTTCACTCCCTTTCCCCTTCTCCTAGTGTATCTCTTTCTCACTCATCCATTTTTTGAAATCATCCCATCATATTTAACTCACATCCATGCCCTCTGTCTATATACACTCCTTCTAACTGCCCTAATAATGATAAAGTTCTTAGGAGTTACATGTTTCATCTTCCCATATAGAAATGTAAACAATTTAACCTTATTGAATCCCTTATAATTTCCCTTTCATGTTTACCTTTCTATGCTTCTCTTGAGTCTTGTAATTAAAAGTCAAATTTTCCTGGTCTTTTCAACAGGAATTCATAAAAGCCCTCTATTTCATTAAATATCCATTTCTTCCCCTAAAGGATTATACTCAGTTTTGCTGGGTGGGTTGTTCTTGGTTATTATCCTAGCTCTTTTGCCTTCTAGAATATCACATTTGAATCTCTCTGCTCCTTTAATGTGGTAGGTGCTAAATCTTGTGTGATTCTTACTGTGGCTCCATAGCATTTGAATGGTTTCTTTCTAACTGCTTGAAGTATTTTCTCTTTGACCTCAGAGCTCTGGAATTCGGCTATAAAATTACTGGGAGTTTTCATTTTAGGGTCTCTTTCAGGTTGGTGATCAGTGGATTCTTTCCATTTCTGTTTTACTCTCTGGCTCTAGGATACCAGGGCAGTTTTCCTCAATAATTTCTTGAAATATGATGTCCAGGCTCTTTCTTTAATCATGACTTTCAGGTAGTCCAATAATTTTTAAATTATCTTTACTTGATCTATTTTGTGTCAATTTTTTTTCTGATGAGAGATTTCATATTTCTATTTTTTTCATTCTTTTGATTTTGATTGTATCTTGATTGCTCATAGAGTCATCTTTCACTTGCTCAATTCTCATTTTTAAGGAGTTATTTTCTTCAGTGAATTTTTTGTGCCTCTTTTTCTACTTGAACAATTCTGTTTTTAAGGTGTTATTTTCTTTAGTATTTTTTTTTTGCCTCTTTTACCAAGTTGTTAATTTTCTTTTCATAATTTTTCCTTTGTTCTAATTTCTTTGCCTAATTTTTCAACCAGTCTTATTTAATTTTGAAAATAATTTTTTAGCTCTCTGAAGAATTCTTGTTTGACTTGTGTTTAATTCACATTTTTCTTTGAGGTCTTGTTTGTAGTTGTTTTGACTTCATTGTCTTCTTCTGAGTTTGTGTCTTAATTTTCCCTGTCACCATAGTAGATTTTTATGGTCAGGTTTTTTGTTTTTTTGTTTTTGTTATGTACTCATTTTTCCATGCTCTTTCTTGATTTTGAACTTTATATTAAAGTTGGGCTCTGATGCCAGCATGAAGTGGTGAGGCTTCATGCTTCAGGCTTTTTCACTATGTTGTTTTCAGAGCTAGTTCTGGGAATTTGAAAGTTTTCAGTACTTCCAAGGTGATATGATCTGGAGAGGTGTGGTCACTGCTCTCCTGCTCTGCACTCTGTTCTTTACCCAGGAAAGGCCCTTGGGATTTCAATCTATATTGCTCCTCTGGGTCTTTGGTTCCTTGTGACCAAAAGCAATGCTGTTCCTCAGGACTCCCACTTCCTCTTGACTGAAATTGCTCTTTTTCACTCTTGAATATGACCCAGAAGTTGTTATAGGCAATGGATTTGCCAAAGAGCACTTGGTCCTGTAGCATTGGGGTTTCCTACAACCTCTTCCTGACCAGCTGCTGGGTCCCCTTACTGTCTCTGGCTTGAGAGTTCCTGAAACTGCTGCTGCTTCTGCCACCACCATCTAATCTGGTCACTGGTGTTTCATCCACATGGGCTCTGGGCCAGCTTCCAACCCCACATCACAGATTTGTCTTTCAAACCTCTTAAGTTGTCTTGGGCTGGGGAAATGCCTTCCTCTGTCCTTTTGTTGGCTCAGCCACTCCAGAATTCAATTCAAAGTATTATTTTAAAGTTGTCTGGATGGGGATGTTGGGAGAACTTAACTGGGTGCTTTCTCTACTTTGCCAACTCAGTTCTGTCCCTGAAGTCCCTGATTCATATCATACACTGAGTACCTTATACATCACTTTTGAAGGGAGGTTCTAGACATAAGCCCAAATCTGTACTTGCAGTAATTTTTCCCCAAGACACCAGGTTAGGGAATTAATGAACTGAAGAGTATGAAAAAAGGAAACCTATCTCCTTTCATCAGAAATTAGATTCCTCTAGGACTGAACCTGACCCAGATCATTTCTTTGGGTACAGAGCAGAGAGGATCTTTAGTGGAGAAGAGAGTGGGTGGAATTGCCCAGGCTCTTAAGCCCAGTATAAGTTCTTTATTGTTAGACTAACTTTATTGTAGCCTTCCTACAAGAAGTGGTGTTAAAACATATCATCTACAAAATGCATGATCAAAAAAAAAAAAAAAAAAGACCAGGTAGCAAGAATAAAGGAAGAATGTCACATAGACAGTCCTGAAGAATGCACCAGTGCTCATAGAATATTACACCTAGATGAAGATTTCCATCATGTTCTGTAGATCCTTCCTGGACAATTTATGGAAGGACAAGAATGAAATGCACAGTACCTGGCATATAGTAAATGCTCTGTCTATCTAAATGTGTATAGAATAAATAGGTATGGATAGACTTCAAGTTCACAATTGGAGACATGTTAACACTAAAAAGATCTCATGTTTACTCACTAGTATTTTTTTAAATGGAAGACTTCAAAGTGCAGACAGAAAACAAAGGATCTCAAGAGGCAGACCAGAATCCTAACCTATGTCAAAAAGTTTGAGAGGGATACAAGAGAAAAGGAAGGAAAAAGTTCAAAGAACAATTGGAGCTAAATAACAGAAGATACTCTTCCAAAAGAGATGAGCTAGACTCTTTCAGGGGAAAGCATCTACTTATTTTCAAAGGAATGATGACATGAACTCAGAGGTACTGTCAGGTGAGATGTCATCCAGGAAAAGCAAAAGGAAAAAAAGAGACGAATAGTGGTGGTTGGTGATTTCCTCTTGAGCAATTTTGAAACAGATATTTCTTGGTCTGACAGAATGATAAGAAAGATCAGTACCCTTCTAGTTTATTCCTAGAGATAGATCATTTGAAGCACTCACTTGTCAGTAGAATGGGGTCCCCAAGGCAGGAATTCTAGATTTATCCAGTAAGTTACAGAAAACCTCACTGGACTTGTCCATTCAAATGACTACTCCTCAATTCTGGTGCATCTTGCATAAATGACACAACCAGAAGAAATCTGCAAAGTATTCTAAAGATTATGAAGGAAAGCAACTGAAAACCCCAACAGAAAACCTGTGCCTTTATGGGCACAGGTGGGGCATTACTGATGCCAGTTAAAGGCAAAATGCTCTAGAAGCCAAAGATAAGTTTGAGAAGAGAACACCCTGTTAAGAAGATGGTTTCTGAAAACAGTCTTTGGATTTCTGAACCAAGATATAAAATATAAGAATGACAGGTTCCTACTCAAAAATGGATTGTAATTGTTGAACACTGTTAAGGATGTATTTGACTGGAGACTTGCAAATCTAATTGAAAAGGTATCAGATTGAAAGGGAAATAAAAGAACGAAAACTTTCTACATACACAAGTCATGGAAGATACCACACACAGTAGCTATAACATAGAAAGAAAAGTAGTAAAGGAGCCCAGAAATTAACAGGAGACAAAAATTCATTATTCAGTAATAATATGTACAACTCTGATAGCTATCAGCAAATATTATATGTATGTATGTATGCATAAATATATATGTATAAATATATCTATTTATGTAACATATTTGCATGATATATGTATAAATATATATAATATATTGTATAAATATAAATGTATAATATATATAATATATTGTATAAATATAAACGTATAATATATAAAATATATTGTATAAATATAATGTATAATATACATGTGTATAAATATATATTTATGTAACATATTTATACATGTTACATACATGCTACATATGTATGTAACAAGCAAAGCTGAGATTTTAGTGATGTTTGTGGTCAATGTGTAGAAGCAAGGAGGTTAGCATGTGAGACCATCATTCATCAATCAGGACAGCAGAGGCACTAGAGTAAGAGTTCTGGAGCTAAAAGGGTTAAGTCCTCTGGGGTATGTCTTTGTTCTGGTTGGCAAGGCATACCATAGACAGTAGCTATAACATAGAAAGAAAAGTAGTAAAGGAGCCCAGAAATTAATAGGAGACAAAAATTCATTAAAGGATCCAGTAATAATATGTACAACTCTGATAACTATAAGTAAATACTATATATATGTATGGATGGATGCAGGAAGATTGACATAGTGAACTTTCTGTTCACTAAAAAAAACTCAGATTTTCAGAAAAACTGATGAATAGCTTTTCTCCTTGTATTTGTGAAATCGATTTTTTGAAGCTATGTTTAGATTTTATCCCTATTAAATTCTGACTCATTAGATTCAGCCTAAGGTCTAATCTATCAATCTTTTCATATCCTATCTATCCCCAAGTGTTTTAGCTGTGTATCAACTGCAAGCTTTGTATCATGTGCAAATTTTAAAAAAATATATTATCTATGTTGTAGTACAAATTATTGATAAAACTATCAAATGAACACTGTCAAGGTCAGATTACTGAGAGTGCTACACTGGACCTCTCTTCAAGATGACATTGAACCATTAATATCTACTTTCTAGGGGTCCAGATATTCAACCATCTCTGAATCCACCTAGTTGTACTTTTAGCTAGCCCACATCTCTCTACATTTTCTACAAGAATATCATGAGTCTATCAAATACTAAAATATAGGTGAATTATAGCCACAGCAATTTCTTGATCTATCAGTCTTGTAATCTGGTTGGAAAAAGGAAATGAAGTTAGTCTACTGTGGCCAGGTCTTAGTAAGGCTATGCTGGCTCTTGGTATTCCCTGCTTCCTCTTCTCTGTGTTCACCAACCATACCTTTAATAATGTGTGCTAGAAATATTCCAGAACTAAAGAAAAACTAACAAAATTATAGTTTTGTCTGTATGCTTTTAAAAAAAATAGGCCATTTTAGTCTTCTTCAGTCTTGCAGAGACTATCCTGAGTTTCCACAAGCTCTTTCATGATCTTTCAAAGCTCACTCAGAAAAAGAGAAAGAATAAATAAGATCCAAAGATCTAAAATCTACATGACAATCTGGCCAAAAAAGTACATGGCAAGCTCTCTAGAATAAAATTCTAAAGACAAAAAGAGGAAAAAGAAATCCAGCTGAGGAGGAATAGGGGAAGTTGTAAAAAAATCCTATTTGGTTACACAAGGAGGTATGTGTATATATATATATATATATATATAGATAGATATATACATATATGTGTGTGTGTGTGTGTGTGTGTGTATGTATGTGTGTGTATATATATATATATATATATATATATATACACATAATGTTAAGGGCATGGACAGAAGACAGAAGGCAAGGTAGGGAACAGAGGATGGATACTGTTGGATTTTAGTGAACCACATTGACTCAATCTTGTGACTCAATTCTGGATTGCAGCTCAGTTCCTCTTCTATTCAATTATGGGTCTAGTCCAAAAATTTTTTTTTAAGAAAACTTTTTTCAATTGTGGGAATTGTCAGAAAACTTGAGTGCATCGTTTGAACCTAGCCTTGCATACCTGGGAAGCTGGACCACTTCTACCTGCTATTTAGAGACCCTTAACTAAGGAACTAGGTTACACCAACCAGAAACCCAGTCACATCTGAAGACTGATGCAATGCATTTTCTTACAATTATACATCTCAAGCAACCCATGTCCTATCTGAAAACTGGCCCCCTACTGGCCAAATCAGTTACTGTTTCCATGTTCCTTACACCAGGAGAGGTGGAGTGGGAGTATCTCTTTTTTTCTGATTTCAGGGAATTGCACCTGTTCGCTTTTCCCCTTCCAACTTGGAAAGTCTCTCATCTTTCCTCCAATTAGAAATCAGATCCCCTAATTTTGTATCCTGGCTGTTTTAATTGGTCTTATTCGATCACTTGTTTTAATGCATTAAAAACCTGTCTTCCCCTGTATTTGGGGTCCAGCGCCAGAGCGGAGGAGCCCTGGGCTCAATTTGTTATACAATTGGCATGGGTTACTTAATAATGCAAAATGCTCAAAAGCATGAACCTTTGTTTCCTGTCATTTCGTCTTTCACCGCCACAATATAAAAGTGTGCAGCTGTCTTACAAAATATTATCAAGGGCCAAAATTCAACATGAATTAAAGTTGGTGAATAAAGGTTTTCTTTTTCTTCATTGTTTATTTTAGCAAGACTGAGGTAAAGAAAAGTTATCAGAGAAAGGCTAGGACCATTTGTTTGTGGCAAATAGGATGATAATGGATGTCAGAGGGAAAGAAGACAGTGCTGCTCAATCCATGTTTTGCTTCTGTTTCTCTGTTGAAGAGACTATAAAGGACTAAACAACAATAAAAAAAAGAAAGACTAATGGGAAGTTGATACCCAAGGTAAGTAGGGAGAAAATAAGGGAGAGTTGGGATTCCCTTGAATGATCCAAGGCACCATGTACAATTGAAAGAGATTCTTAGGTGCTAAAAAATAACAGCAAATATGATTACTGAGCTACTTTTCCATAATCTTTATAAGGATATCAAGAATAGGAGAGGTACTTCAAGATTCGAGAAGCTCAAAGGTTGTCCTAATTTTGAAAACAGAAGAAAAAAATGGAGTCAGCAAACTATGGTGACTTCTATTCCTCAGTAAATTATAGAATGTATTTAAGGGATATTTAGTGAGTTGATGGCACAGTGAATGGAGCTGGAGTCAAGACCTGAGTTTAACTCCAGCCTCAGACACTTATTAGATGTGACGTAAGTCACTTAACCTATGTCAGCCTCAATTTCCTCATCTATAAAATGGGGATAATAATAGCACCTACTTTCCAGGGTCCTGTTAGGATAAAATGAGATGAAATTTGTAAAGTACTCTGTTAACATTAAAAATCTACATAACTGCTAGCTATTAACAACAGTAAATAAAAAAAAAAATTAAGCCCCTCCTATATTACCATGCAGTTAGGTGTTGGGGATACAGAAAACTTACATTCTCTTTGGGGGAGAGAACAAGTTCACAGATAAGTAAATACAAAATATGTACATAACAAATACAAAATCATTGTGGAGGGCACTGACAACCAAGGAATTTGGGATAGGCCTCTAGTAGGAGGTAAGCAGAGCCTTCAAGGGAGCTAGGTGTTCCAAGGGAAAGAGATAAGGAGGGAGTACTTTCTAGTCAGATGAGTGGGTGGGGAGCGGGAGTCAGGCTGTGCAAAGGCAGAGCAATGGATGATATAATGGACCTGGAATATCAAGTACAGCCAGTATGCTGGACTGTGGACCCTATAAGGAATGATGTGTAGGGAACCTGCAGAAAAAGAACCTGGAGTCAGACTGTGCAAAGCAAAAGTTTGCATTTCACTTAGAAGCAACAGAGATCTCCTGAAGAATTTTGAGAAGAACAATAGTCAGAACTGTGCTTTAGGAATATTGATTTGGCAGGTAAGGAGAGGAAGAACTGGAGAAGAAGGGGCACAAATCAGAAGGTTATTCCAATAATCCCAATAGGAGGTGATGAGGACCAGAACTGGGTTGGTTATGGTATGAGTGGAGAAAAGAGATGCAAGAGATGCTGTAGAGATATAATTTACAAGATTTGGATATTTAAGGGGCAGTGAGTAAAGCATTGAGGATGACTTTGACGTTGAAAGACTAGGAGAATGAGTGATGTTACCTCTGAGGCCTAGGTTGAGTGGAGGGAGAATGAATTCTGTTTTTGATATGTTGAATTGATATGCAGGTGGAAATAACCAGAGGGCCATTAAAGATACAGGATTGAAGGTCAGGAAAGACAAAGGCTGGACAGATAAATTTCAGAGTCATTCATACAGAGATAATATTTTAATCAATTGAAGCTGATATCACCAAGATACACGTAAATAAGGAAAAAAGCAAGGCCCAGGAAAGAACTATGTGACACCCCCACATATAGAGGGTGAGACAATTATGACTGATCCTGTAAAAAGGACGAGAAGCAACAGAAAGGTAGAGAAAGAACTATGACAGAACAATGTCACAAAAACCAAGGGAAGAGGAAAATGTCTAGAAGAGGGGTGTTCAGTGCTGTCAAATGTTACAGAAAAGCCAAGAATGATAAGAACTGAGAAAAGGCCACTGGATTTAGCAGTAAAGAGGCAATTATCTTAGTACATTTTCAGTTGGTTTTCAGTCATTAGGAAGGAATCCAGACTGCAAGGGTTGAGAAGTGAGTGGGAAGTGAAAAAGTAGAGGCAAGGATTTTTCTTAGGACTCTGACTTTCGAAGGAAAGAGAGAGGGGATGAAGCTGAGATGGTGGAGTGCTAGGAAGGTATGCACTGAGCTTCCTTCCACAAATTCCTCCAAACAAATCTAGAAAATGCACCAGACCAAATTCTGATGGGGAAATACAGCAAAAAAATCACATGTATCTGGCCCAGGTTGGCATAGAAACAGACAGGGAGGTCTGCAGACACTTGGGATGGGTTCCAGGCTGGAGCATGCCCACTCACTCCAGCACCTAGGGAGAGTCTGTGCAACAAGGGAAGAGGAAGTCTCAGACCCACATAAGGTCACCACCAGACCCATAGTGGGTCACAGCAACAAGGACAGATGTGAATAGACAGTTTTGTCTGTCCACTATATAAATTGAGGTTACAGACCCAAGGTGGACTAAGAAGACAAGTTCTACAAAGTGAATAGCTATCAATTTAGCCAATTTACAACTTAAAAATATCATAAAAGGGAAATGACCAAAGAAGAGGTAGCTGTCTTAATTCTCCTGAATAATTTTACACCCGATTTACTGAGAAGGCCAAACATAGGCATTTAGGAGGCCTCGATCTGAAATGTTAATATGTGCAACTCCTGAAGCCATTTCTTACCTTCTCGAGGTAAAACTTTTATATCTTTATCACCAGGCTGTAAAGAGAGTACTGATGGGACAGTGAATTACTTAATGGATTAGTGGTAGAGTTACAGCGAACCTCTAAAGCTCCTGCTGAAATATCAACATCATTAAAATTAAGCCTTGTTGTTCAGTTGTTTTCAACTCTTTATGAGCCTTTTTGAGGTTTTCTTGCCAAAGATACTGAAATGGTTTGACATTTCCTTCTCCAGTTCATTTTACAGATGAGGAAACTGAGGCAAATAGAGTTAAGTGACTTGCCCAGGATCACACAGCTACTAAATGTTTAAGAACAGATTTGAACTTGGGAAGATGAGTCTCCATGACTTTAGGCCCAGCGCTCCATTCACTGTGCCACCTAGCTGGCTAAAATTAACCCTATATGCCACTTACATTAATAGTGTTTTAAAATTTAGTAAGCACTTACCTCACAGGGTTAACTTAAAATTTTCTTGGCAGTCAAGAAAGTTAATACTATCTTAGAATTAGATAGGTAGTGACTAGAAAGATGAGTCACTCATCTTCATGATGCTACCCTGGGCAAAACTAAAGAATTAGGTTCAGCTCTGGATACCACATTTTAGGAAAGCCATTGATAAACTGGATAGAAAACAGAAGAGGCACCTGAGACAGTGAAGGGCAATATGAGGACTCAAAAAATGGACCAGGGGCCTTTTAGCCTGGAAAAAAAGTCCCAACTGTTTTCAAGTATTTGAAGGTCTCTCATATGGAAGAGAAATTCATACTGTTTTCCTAAGACCCAAAGGGCAGAACTAGGATCGACGGAAGGAAGTTGTGAGGTCTAAGAGAAAGAACAATACCAAAACATCCCATAGCAGGCTGCAGATAGAACAGGGCTTTTTCACCATGAGAATGGTGGGAAGAGACTGGGAGTTATCATGTGGGAATGCTTGTTGAGGAGTCTGGATTTCTCATGGTCAAGATTAATAGGCTGGTGCTGCTGGTTAGAAGTATGAAAAATCTTGAAGCTTTAAAAAAAAATCTGTTGCCTTGAGATAAAACATACAGCAGCATGAATAAGATTTATAGATTACAGTTACCCAGAAGAAAACAAATGATGATGATAACATGGTAACAATGAAAGAAATAAACTCATTTTAAATATATTGATAAGATAAATACAGAAATATGTTTTGCATAACTTCACATGTATAATGGGTATCATATTGCTTGCCTTCTCAATGGCTGGAGGGAGAAAGAGAACATGGAACTCAAAATTTTAAAAATCAATGTTATAATAATAAAAAGAATGAACATATGAATACAAAAATGTATTGTAAACTACAGGACCTATTCAGACCTTCTTGAAGATGACTTTGCAGCTTATGGCCAAATAGAAGGAAATGATGTGAAATTCTGAGTTGTGCTGGCATACCTGGCAAGGGTAATTGCTATGTAGACACCAGTATAAATGTAAGTCAAGAACTTCTAAAAGCTCATTAAACATGAGCTATGTGCCACATGTTCACAACACATATCAGACATTAAGGTGCTTTATCTAAGAGAAATCATTTGCCAAATCTGAAAGCTTATTTTCAAAGGAAAAGCAATTCCCAATCTTAGAATACTGAAAAAGACCTAACTTCTTCAAAAGAAGGCTGAAAACTGTTTAAGTGACATCCAAATTTGTTGTTTCCTAAAATATGATTAAAATTAAAGCTTTTAACTATTAATAACTGGTATAAATAAGCTTTGAGTCAAAGCTTTAATAGCTTAAAACCGCACTAAGACTTTTGGACCACCCTATCTAAGGAACTAATTGAAATATATAAGAATGATAGTGATTCCCAACAGATAAATGGTGAAAGGATATGAGCAGGCAGTTGTCAAAGGAAGAAATCTAAGCTACGATATATGAAAAAATGCTCCAAAATCATTAATAATTATTTAATAATTAGATTAATGCAAATTAAACCAGCCCTGGAGTTCCACTCCACACCCTTCACATTTGCAAAAATGACAAAAAAGGAAAATGACAATTGGATAGACTGCAGAAATGCACCATGGGTGGAGTTGTGAACTAATCCAGTCATTCTGGAAAGTATTTGCAACTATGCTCCTAAAGTCACTGAGCTGTGCAAACTTTTTGACTCACTAATAATATTACTAGGACTCAACCCAAAAAAGATCAAAGAAAGAAGACTCGTGAATACAAAAATATTTATATCAGTTTTTGTTGCACTAAAAATCTGGAAGGGAAGAGGCAGGAAAAGAGAACCATTAGTCAGAAAATGGCTGAACAACAAATTATGACATATATATATAAGAGAATATCATTGTACATAAGAAAATGATGAAAGGGATGGTTTCATAGAAACTTGGGAAGACTTGTATGAACTGATCCACAGTGAAATGAATGGAAGGAGAAAAATTCACAAAGTAACAACTCTGTAAAGAAAAACAACTAGAAAAGACTTTAAAGCACTCTAATCAATGAGATGACATATTGCAGAGGACTGATAGGCCCAAGGTGCAGAATATCATATGTATTTTTGGACATGGAAAATGTGTGAATTTGGTTTTTAAATTACATATGTTATAAGCACTGTGTTTTTCTTTCTTTTTTTTGCCTTTGGCAGGGGAGTGAGGGTGGGGGATATACAGAAAGGAGAAGAAAACTAACGACAGTGCTGCCAAAAAAAAGAAAGAAAAGAAAGAAAAGTAGGTTACTAAAGTATTTTTGAAAAAGCACAGAAGTAAAATAGACAAACAGGTCAGCTTTGAAAGTAACATGTTGAATTTATTATATACTTTTTTACAAGCAAGCAGTATGACTAAAGACCCACAGTTTCATATATCATCCTGTGAGAAAGGATTAGGAGTTAGGCTTCCCCACACAGAACAAGGGGATTCTGAGAAGGACTTCCAAGATCTTGTGGATAGTCCTTCAACCAATCAGAAATGCCCCAAACATTCTGCAAACAACTAGTTCCTTAAGACAGAGCCCTGGAGGCTAAACTGGTTGCAACCTGTGGGGTCAAGGAACTTTTCTCCATTGCTGCTTACTTAATAAGTTAATTAAATATTAACTGACACACCCCGAGGGCAGAGCTAGCCGCCATTTTTGAACATGGGATATATAGGATGCACGAACTAACATGACATGGAGGAACATGGGATGGGCTATTCAGGAAGAGTGTAACTCAGATGAGCTAGTCAATCTTAGGCTCACGTGGTTGAAGTATGGATCTTACTAACCATTTAAAAGTTGATTCTACCACTATACCAGTGTGCACATGCTACTAGAGTATGGTGTGCCCGCTTCTCATGAGAAGCATAATAAAGGCTTTCCTTCATTTACTCTTGTAGTAGATTTTTGTTTTAGATTTTTCTAACAATCCTTTTTCTGTTCTATTTTGTATATAGAAGTGTCTTTCTTTTGGGGGGCGGGGTTGTTCATTAAATTCAGAACTAAAAAGTAAAATTATAAATGTTTGCTTACAGCTAGAGAAATAACATTTGGTGTGATGTACAAAGAACCAGTCTTAAAGCCAGGAAGATTTTGGGTCAAGTCCTGCTGCTTCTCTCACACTGACTGTGTGACCCTGGGCAAACCATTTAATCTCTCAGGGCTCTCTAGAGGTGTCAACCTGCACTGGTAGAAAGTCTTTGCTCACCTAGGAGTTCCCTGTGCCACTAAAATCACAAGTCCAGGGCCTCTCCCCTACCTCTATGGAAAAAATATTTTTCTAGACTTTGGACAACATTTGTTCATTGAGAGGCAGTGTGGTATATAAAGACTGCTGGACTTAAGGAGAGGATCTCATACTCACTGGCTGTATGTCCATGGCCAAGTGACTTAAATTCTCTAAGCTCAAGTTCCTTCATCTGTAAAATGAAGATGATAAAATCTGTAGAATTTACTTCATTGGGCTATTGTGCAGCTCAAATGAGAATTATTTTTCTATTAGCAATCATACTCATTTTCATCCTTTCAGGTCCCACCATCAAGATGCAATTTGTGGTCTTTTTTGGTTCAGACAATAACCTTCTAATGTCTCCCTGCCTCCAGATTCTCTAAGGTTATCAAGTGAATTTTTTCTAAAATACTACTTTAATAGGGCTATTTTTCTACCTCCCAAAATCACTCTATTACCTCCTGCAAGGCTTTTTTAGCCTTCTCATATTATTCTCATTTATAGAGTTTATGCTCCACCCAAATTGGACTATTCTCTGTCCCTTCTTTACTCCACAGAGCATGCTTGTACCATTGATTCACTATTCCTGGAACGTCCTCTTCCTTTTTTTGAACCCCAACACCCGTTTTTGAAGCCCAACTTTTAAAACTGACCATTCTTTATAAACATCTAAAAGAGGTAAATTTTTTCTTTGCACTATTTTACAATAACTTTTTAAGGATTCACTTTAGGATAATAATGATTCTAAAGCACAAGGAGAATGTTTGAAACATTCAATCTCTGAAAAGGCAGGAAAGAAAAATATTTGGAGAAGATGTTTTGACAAGAACATTCTGGAATGTTTATCTTTTAATATCTATATTCATTTCAAGACAACAATAAATATAGAAAACAAAGGCAATACATGGAATAGCTATATTTTTGCAGATATGGGAAAGGAGACTAGCTTTTTAAACAGCAATTGTTAAAATTATTCAAATGATACAACTTAACAATCACTTTGACTAGGAGACAGCATAAGAAAAAAAAGAAACTGAGGAGAAGAAATATCTGCATAGCAGGAGATGAACACTACAAATAAAATCATGTACTCTTGAATCTAAATATTAAGATTCATACTCCAGTTATGCCACTGTATGGAGAGGTGGAAATTTTGAAAATGGACATCTCTATTCAACTTCTTGCAGTAGCTGTTTGAGGTTGTTCCGACTGTAGTTGTTTACCAAGATATTCCCTGAAAATAAATAAATAAATAAAATTAGCATTTACAAATACAATAAAGATGCCACTCCATCTTCAACTCCAATCCCCAACTTCTAGCAAATAAAGGCACAAACCATGCTGCTATAGATACTTCTCTTTCATGCCAAAACGTTGTGTGACCATAACTTTTGCTTACCACAAAAGATTTGTAAATGTTGATAGTCAGCAACTTCTGGAAAACTAAGAATTCCTAAATCTCAGACTTGGACACTAACAATATTAATTCTGGCTCTCCCCAGAAAACATACCCCAGCCCTAGCCATGCCCCTATGCACTTCCTGAATCACTGGGCCAGGAGGGAAGTGAATTTCTTGCTCCTCACTCTGATTTCTAGAATGCTCCTTTGTTGAGAGTTATCTGCACTGAGGCAATAATCAAAGTTGTGATGGGGGAGGGGGGACAGTAGGAGGAGAGGGACAAGGACAGAGCGATAGACACTCCAGTGGCTCCTTGTTCCTATAGAAGAGGTGTCAAACACCGGCCAGCAACACTAAATGTGGCCCTAAACCAGACCGACATGTAATTGGGAAAGTTGACAAAATAAATAAAAATACAACAGAACACACAGAATGTTAACATGCAGTTTTCAAAGTCAATACATGGTCCACAGGTATTCTTATGTATGGTTTAGTGGCTCTCATTTCTACTTGAGTGTGACACCATTCGCTTATAGAATTAAATACAAAATCCTTTGGCATTTAAAGCTCTCATAACCTGGCCCTTCCTATGTTTCCTGTATTCCTACATTTGACTTCCTTCCACACTCTCTGATGATCCAGCCAAATGGAGCTACTTGCTGTTCCTCCCCTAGGGTACTCCACACCTCCATCTTCCAACTTCCTGCCTTTCCACTGGCTGTTACTATGTTTGCAATACTCTCCTCATCTCCACTTACTAGCTTCCCTGGCTTCCTCTGAGACAGTTCAAATTCTACCTTCTACAGGTCTTCCTCCTACTTCCTTAGCCCCAACCTCCAGCCTCCTAGACACTAGTGCCTTTCACTCCACAGATTACATACCATTTACTCTGTGTGTGCATGTATATATTGTAGGTTCCTAGTTATTTACAATATTTACAATGCTATTTATAATATAATAATATCTTCCTCACTAGAATATGAATTCCTTGAGGACACAGGCTGTTTTTGCTTTCCTTTGTATTCCCAGAAATTAAAACAATAGTAAGAGCTTAATAAATGCTTGTCAAGCATTTAACTGACAGTGCATGTGAATAATATGTGTATGTCTGCGTATGCACAGAGAAGGGAAGAGAGAATGAAGGGGGAAGAGGAGACCAAGAAAAGAATCCTGGGGATTGTCTACATTTAGAACAGGAGTTCTTAACCAAGAGTTGGGTCTGTGGATGGATTACAAGGTTGTCTATGAACTTTATTTGGGGGAAAAATTACATTTTTATTTGCACTGCCTCTAACCAAAATTGATTATTTCCTTAAATCATGAATATAGGCAACAAATATTATTGTGAGAAGGGGTCGAGAAGCTTTAACAAACTGCCAAAGCAGTCTATGACACAAAAAAGGTTAAGAACCCCTGATTTAGAAGGAAGAGAACTTAAAAATGAGTGGTCAGAAAGGGAAGAGAAGTAGAACAGTACAAGGTCAGAGAATGTAAGAGAGCTATCAAAGAAATGGATGAGGACTAAGACAAGGCATTTTGATTTAGCCATTGGGAAGCTGGTTTTTGAGATGAGATAGTTCAATAGGGAAGAGCAAAGACAGACTGAAAGAGACTGAGGAATAAATAAGTTGCCTAGAAGTGGTGGTAAGTTCAAGGTTACTCTTTAAAGAATTTTCGCAGTGAAAAGATGATAAATGAGACAGTAGCTCAAGGAGGCCACAGAATAAGTTTCTAAGTTGGAAAAGTCCTCAGGTTCAACCCTCACATTTTAGAGATGAAGAAACTGAGCCCCAGTGAGAGGAAATGACAACAAGCATGAGGAGCAGGATTTGAACCCAGTCTTTTTTTACTTTAGAGTTAGTCATTTTTAAGCTTAGGAAAGTATTTTTTAGGACAGAAGAAATATAAGCATGTTTATATGCAGTGGGAAGACACTAGTGGAGAAAGAGATTAAAGATGCATAAAAGGGTAAGAATAATGGAACAAGATCTTAGGAAAGAAACATTGTTAAGATTAAAGACATGACAGGGACAAGGAGGTAAGACTTCTTCCCTAGAGACATGATTATATGAGATGAAAATATGGAGAGATTTTAAAGCAGATAAGGCAACAGTAGAAGGTGCTCACATTTTTTTAAGTAAAGTAGGAAAGGTTATTCAAAGGCAGTAAAGAATCAAATACTTTTTGAAATCTAAAAATTTCAAAAATCTACCTAAATACTTACTATTAAAAGTGCTTGTCAAGACTAGTACTATATTTCCAAATGTTAGAACTCAATGTCCTACCTACACTATCACCTGAATGAAGCAAGAAAAGAGAATTTACTTCAAGGAAATTCACATATGGAACAAAGAAGCAAACTCAAAGAGCCCTTAGTCATTTGATTCCTTTATTACATACTACTGAAAATAAACAAAAAATTCTGCTACATCTCCTGAAACAAATATATCAATGATGAAAATGAAAAGGATCTGTCACTGGCTCAGGAGTCAGAGGGCCTGAGTTCAATCGCCTCTAACTCTTATTATCTATGTGACTTTGGGCAAATTACAACCTTCCCTGGGCCTCAGTTTCCTCATCTTTAAAATGAGAGGTTTGTACTAGATGGCCTCTTCCCTTCTCTAATCTGAACTACAGGTCCCTTTTAGCTCTGTGTGATCTTTCGAATAATGTTATTGAAGTGACTTGAGAGGGAGTAATAGATCAAATACTCATTCTTCAATAAAACAATACATATTTTCGCACTTGATTCACTCAAAGTGACACTGATGGGAAACAAAAGTAAAGTATGTTCTCAGACAAAATGAAGGGCAAGATACATTACTCTGGGGAAGAAAGAACTTGGGAAAAATACAAGTATTGTTTAAGTGAAGTATTGAGTTTTCATCAGAGAACAAATGAAAGAACCTATAAAGCTAGAACAGACCCAGAACACATTCTGCAAGGCTATGCTACTTGTAACCAGTACTTACAAATGAAGTATCAGAAGCCGTCCCCTTATTAGAGCCAACATATTGACATAATGAGATGCTAAAGAAAAATGTAAATATTATGACATTTTACATGGCAGGACTATGTACCACAGTGTGAAATAAAATTTACTTTTGGTCACTTACAACTTTTTTACAAAGCAGCAATGTAGCACAGTGACCAGAATAATGTTTACCAGCTGTGTGACCCTAGTCAAGTTATAGAATCCCAGGCAACAAATATTCTTCATCAACTCAGTTTCGCACAGAATTTTAGAATTTGGAAGCAATCCCAATATGGTAGCATAATGTAATGGATAGAGTTGGACTTGGAGTCAGGAAAACCTGGGTCCAAATCCTTCCACAGACAGTTACTAGCTGGGTGACCCTAAGGCCTAGGCAGTTTGATCAACATCTCAGCCTCAGTTCCTCATCTGTAAAATGAGAAGCTTGGATTAGATGATTTCTGAGGCTTGATCTTGCTCTGAATCTGTGATGCAAAGGCCTATCACTCAAGCTACTGTCTCATTTCTCCAATTCCTAACAAATGCTCATCCAGTTTCTGCTTGAAGACTTTCAATGCTGGGGAACGTACCTTTAGCCCATTCTATTTTCAAAGATTTTTGACTGTTTGGAAATTTTCCTCTTATGAAGCCAAAATTACTCTCTTTGCAACTTCTACCTGTTGCTCCTAATTCTGCTCCCTGAAGTCTAAAGGATATGTCTAATCCTGCTTCTAAAGGATGGTCTTTCATATACTTGAACAAGGATATCAATCAACCCCTTTCCTTCTCCACCTCCCACATACATCATAGCCTTCTCTTCTCCAGTAAAACTTGCCTACTTCCTTTAAACACCCTCACAAGGGAAGGACTCAAGGCCCTTTACCATCCCTGGTCACTCTCCTTTGGACATTTTTGCTAACATCAATGACATTCCTAAAATGTGTTTCACAGACCAGAAGACAATATTCCAGATAAGAGCAGATCAGAGCAAGGTACAAAGCGACTACACCTTCTCAATATTTGAGACCCAAGATCACATGTGTCTTTTTGGCTGCCATAGCAGACTGCTAACTCATACTGAGTTTACTAAAAGCCCCAAACCTTTTCTAGACAAAACTGCTGTCTAGCCTTGCTCCCCCAGTCTTAGACTTATGAAGTAAGTTTTTTTGTAATAAGTGTAAAACTTTTATATTTATTCCTATTAAATTTTCTCTAATCAGATTCAGATCAATTTTGTAACCTGTCAAAATCTTGTCAATCCTGTCTCTAGCATCCAGTGTGTTTCTGAGCTCTCTTCTCAACTTGGTGTCATCTATGCTTAACCTTTATGTGATTCAAACAACTCCTTATGGCTCTCTGAGGGTGTTCTGCCCAAAGGAAGGCATATGTGGCTGAAATTTACCTAGTTATCTTGGAGTTTACTGGCTAGAATTCTTTCTTAAAGACTCTGCCTTAAACCCAATTCACTCTGGCTCTCAATGATTGGACAACAATAGGTCCCTGCCCAAGCACCACTTAATGGTTATTTTGGTCCCTCCTGCTCAGAATGAATGTAAACAGTTATTTGTTTCTCTTTGGGTCAGCAACCCTGAGGGTCTTCCCCTCCCAGTTTGATTTTTTTTTTTTTAAGGGCCATCCCTT
>NW_020955033.1:1435106-1462531 GCF_900497805.2 Vombatus ursinus | reverse complement strand
GACTCACTTCTTAAACAGGCCTATTCACTGAATGGGCATGGCCTCAACTCAAAGTGAGAACTTAGAAAGACCATAGCTTAAAAAGGCCAAGGTCTCCCACTGCATCCTGAGCCATCTCCAGTCGTCCTGATGAATATCTGGCCACTGGACCCAGACGGCTCTGGAGGAGAAAGAGAGGCTGGTGACCTTGCACAGCCCTCTCTCACTCAAATCTAATTCAATTGCAAGTCATGTCAACATCTTCCAGATGTCAAGGCCCTCTTAGAGAACAAAGGACAAACTACACAATGGCTCTCTAAAGTACTGAAGTCAAAAGCTTTGAAATCTGCTTTCCCCAAATCAGGGATGCACGCCAGATTATGCTGTTATCTACAATAAGAGTATCTTCTTTACCAACGATAAGATAAACATCAGCAGTGACTGGACTAAACATTAAAATCTTTTCTCCCAGTCACTAAAAAGTAAACATAAGAACTACAGAATTTTTCTTTGGTCTCTCATTCCTTCCTTAATTTAAATCCTCTGAGATACCAATGTGAAGAACTGCAAATTAAAACAATGGGCCAACCTAAGGAACACAGGCAAAGGAATACTCTATTATCTTCTGTCAATGTAAAAAGCAATTTGAGAGTGACATATGGCACAAACTATGGTATAAACTATAAGTGACAGAATTCTGCCACTGTTATTAAATAATATACCAATTCCTAGGAGAAAAAAGGGTTGATTAATTATGCTCAGAGCTTTTTCATATCCCGAAACACATTAATCCTAAACAGAACTGTTTAAAATAACATCCCAAAAAACACTCAGCTTATAAACTAAATGTGATGGATTTGAATGTTAAGTAATATTTTCAAAGAATATGCTAGTGTTTTAGTGTAATCAAGGTGCTAAATTATCAATAAATCAGCCTTATAATTGAATGCAAAAAATTTCTTAGCATGCAACATTTTCTATCCATAAAATTTTTCCTAAGACATAGAAGAACATCCATCCTTTATCTACTTTGAGTAGTCTAACAAGTATTTGCAAAACAAAAAATTGACCATAATTGCTTTTACACATGAAGCCATGATATATTTTCTGTGAATTTAAAAAAAAAATAAGACTATTACCAACAACACGAAATTGAGGATCTTTCTAAGGAAAACTGAGGGTGGGGGGAAGAAATCCAGGTCCTTAAATGATAAGTATGTCCCTGAAAAAAGAACCTACAATAGTCAAGGGTTTTTTTCCTTTTCTTCAGAGCAAGTTGATGCAGTTTAGGGGTACAAGGACCCCAAAACTATAGAGGTACAGGGCAGAGTCATCTGGAAAGAATTCAATTCATAGACTCAAGCAGTCTTTCAGTCAAGTAACAAAAAGTTTGTTGCAATGCTAACACAGCTGGCAGAGCTCCTTAGGGAGCTCAACCTAATGGGGGTGATGCTAAAACTTATATAGGAAAAACTTAAATGCACTGTGTGCCAACTAAGCTAATTAAGTGGTGTGGGGCTGGAAGAACATACAATTTCTGTGCCTTGGGCATAGGCATCATTCACTAATGCAAACAGGGTAGAGTTGGGGGTTGGGGTGGGGCGTGGCGTGCAGTACTTCTAATGGATATGTTTTTGGTCCACTATGTCAGTAACAAGATAGGGTCAGGGGAGTAGACATCTATAGCTTGAATTTGAATATCTGAATTTGAAGGACTGAATACTGTGACTGTGGCAATCAGTACATGATAGTTCTGCTGGTACAAGATTGTCCAGTTCAAACAAGGGAAATTCTACAGAGGTCAGCTTGTTCCTGTAACAGGAAAAGATAGTTTGCCTCACTGGGGCCCACTCATGAGCTAGTGCAAGAGACAGGATCTTTGAGCTGGGGAGAGAGATAGTCCTAGGGCTGAAGTCTAAGTACCCCATCAAAATAAAATAACATAACTATTCTAATAATTCTAATTTCTCAAAATTCCAAAAAGTAAAATATAAAAATTCTTGAATGTGCAGATACTAGATAGCTCTTAAAAATGGATAGTGATGATATTTCAAGGAATCCTACCTCTAGAAGGAAACAAAAATGACTGAAACAAAGACCACTGGAAGAAGTCTTAGTGGCAAACTAGTCTAACTCATATCCAAGCAGGCATCTATTCTACAAGATTCCCAGGCAAATGATCACACAGGTTCTACTTTAATACCTCCAATCATGGGGAATATCAGCAACTTCACTACACAGCCCATTTCATTTGTGGACAGCTGTAATTTAAGGAAACCTTTAATTTTAAAGAGCTAAAATCTGTCTCCTTATAACATCTCCTTATTCACTGGTCCTAAAGATGTCTCCTAGGCTCAGGCAGAATAAAATCAATCTTTCACATTATACTCCTCCCTTCAAATATTTAAAGTTGTTCTTCTCTAAGCTTTCTATTCTCCAAGTAACACGCCCAGTTCTTTCAACCAATCATAATCTTAGTTAGACATGTTACAGTTTGCTAAAATTCTTCCTAAAATGTGGCCTCAAAACAGAAAAGATAGAGTAATCAAAGAAGAATTTAGCAGGACTACTAGCAGGGGGCTATAGTATTAGTAAAGTGGAGTCACACTAATGACCTCTACTGAACTTGCAGTCTATTTAAATTACTGTCTTTTTCACATAAACTACTTTCTAGCCACATCTATCTCATCCTATCCTTGTGTTAACAGTATCTTGAAAACTCATTTTATGCAACAAAAATAATAACCTTCTTTTACATGACATTTTTAACACTTATGTAATACTTTCATGATACACTTACACTGATCCTGGAAACAGTTCTGTGAAGCAGGTAGTAGGAATAATCTCCCTGTTACACAGATAAGGAAAATAGGGCTCAGAGATGTGAAATGATTTTTATAAGGATAACAGGAATTAGAGCTGGAGAGGGTCATCTACTACAAGCTAATTTTACAGATGAGGAAAATAAGGTTATGTTTGTCAAGTTTCAGTTTTATCAAAGTTGTCAAATTTGCATCAGTTTACACAAGTCTTCTCAGACTTTTCTAAAACCATTCCCTTCATCATTCTTAGAGTACAATAATATTCTATCACCTTCATATACTGTAACTTACTCAGCTATTCCCTATCTGAAAGACACCCCAGAGTTTCCATTTCTTTGCCACTATGAAAAGAGCTGCTATAAATATTTTTGTACACAATGTTTTTCTTCCTCTTTTTGGAATTGTCAAAATTCAGTTTGGAAGAGGTTGCAAAGGGAGACACCAAATCCAGGTACTCTATCCATTATAGACAACACAAGGACTGCTTGTTGGTTCTGGCATAACAGTGATTCCAGCCCCCTCTAGGTCAAGCTCAACCTCCACCTGCAAGAAGAGGGGTTTAAACTTCCTTCATTCAGTGAACAAAATCAAACTAAAAGTCAAGCAAAATCAAGTTAACAAGCATTTATTAAGTGCTTCCTAAGGTGCCAGTTACTATATGCTAAGTACTGGAGATAGAAAGAAAGGCAAACAAAATAAATCTCTGGAGTCAAGGAGCTCACAGTCTAATGGAGGAAACAATGTGCCAAACAACTAGGTACAAACACAATACAGACAGGATAAACTGGAGATAATCACAGAGGGAAAGTACTGGCATTAATGGGGACTGGGAAAGGCAAAAGGTGGGACTTAAGCTGAGTCTTAAAGCTAGGCAGGGAAGCCAGGAAGGAGACATGAGGAGAGAGCCAGGCATGAGGGACAACCAGTGAACATAATAAGCCTGGAGGCAAAATAGGGAGTCATTGGAGATTATTGAATAGGGAGGTGACAGGGTCACAACTGCACTTTAGGAAGATAAATTTCATAGCTGGGTGGAGAATGTGCTGGAGGAAGGAAAGATCTGAGACAGGGAGACCAAACAGCTGACTATTCCACTGGTTCACATATGAGGTGACAAGGACGTGCGTAAGAGTGGGGTGGCTGTGTCAGATGAGAGAATGAGATGTATTCAAGAGATGCTGTACAAGTAAAATCAACAGACCTCAGTAAGAAATTGCATAGGGGAATGAGAGAGAGAGGGAGGAGTTCATGATGACACCTAGTTTATAAATCTGGATGCCTGGGAGGATGGTGGTACCCTCAACAGTGACAAGGAAGTTAGAAAAAAATTTTGGGAAGAAAAATAATGAGAGTTTAGTTTTAGACATGCTGAGTTTAAGATGCCTAATGCACATTTATTTGGAGAGGCAACCAGGGTTAAGTGACTTGCATAGAGTCACACAGCTAGTAAGTGTCAAGTTGTTAGAGGCCAGATTTGAACTCAGGTGCTCCTAACTCCAGGGCTGGTGCTCTATCAACTAAACCACCTAGCTGCCAGTCTCAGTCTATCTTACAGTTACAAATTTTATACATCAGGTTGTCTCAATCTTTTTGGATCCTGGGTCTGTCACCCACAAACTTGATAAGCATGGCAACTACTCTGTCCTCCAAGTCATTCATAAAAACGCTAAAAAGAACAGTACTCAATGAAACCATTACTAGATCTATATCCAAGGAGAACAAAAAAGAGGAGGAAAAAGAGGAGGAAAAACATTATGTACAAAAATATTTATAGCAGCTCTTTTCATAGTGGCAAAGAAATGGAAACTCTAGGGGTGTCCATCAAATGGAGAATTGTTGAATAACTTATGGTATATGAAATTGTACTATAAGAATGATGAAGGGAATGGTTTTAGAAAAATCTGAGAAGACTTCTGTAAACTGATACAAAGTGGAGTGAGCAGAACCAAGAGTACAATTTATACAGTAGCTATAATGTTGAAAAGATACACAACTCTGAAAAACTTTGGACTCTGATGAACACAATGATCAAACATGAATCCAAAGGACTCATGATAAAACATGCTATCCAGCTTCAGATGGAAAGCTGATGGACTCAAAGTGAAGACCAAAGCTTATTTTCATTTTTGGTTTTTTTTGGGGGAGGGAAGGAGGGGAAACAATGAATGCTAATACTAGAACTTGTTTTACTTGACTACACATATTTGTAATGAGTTTTGTTTTTCTTGCCTTTTCAATGGGTGGAGGAGGGAGAGAATGAAGGGAGGGAATTCAGAACTGAAAATAAAATAACACTGAATTTTACTTTATTTTATTTTTAGGCAATTGGGGTTAAGTGGGACTTGCCCAAGGTCGCACAGCTAGTAAGTGTAAAACTGAATTTTAAAAAAAGAAATGAAGGAACACCTCCATCCAGGGTTGTGCTACAAACATGGACTCGATTTATTGTTTTATTGATGGTCTAATCTTAAGAAATTGATGGAGAAAAAAATAATCATGCAATCAAATTTGAAAGTGTTGTAAAAAAAAATGTTGGATGCACTTTCACATAAGGTCACTATATTTTATTACTTTTACTTAACTGTCATATTTATTACAAGAGATCTCTCACAAATTAAGAATAATCTATAAATGTTTGTAATGTAAATGCAATGTGAAAATAAAACGTCTCAATAAAACTTTAATCTAAAAAACCCTATGGTACTCCACTACAAAAGTTCTTTCAGGTTAACATTGGTGAGTTAATCCTGACATAGTGGATAGAGAGCAGGGTCTAGAGTTAGGAAGACCTGGATTCAAATCCCACATTTACTATCTGTATGGCCATGGGCAAGTCATTTAACTTCTCAAGGCCTCAGTTTCCTTAAACAGAAAATGAGGAGGTTGGACTAGAGAGCCTCTAAGGTCTCATCAAGCTGTAAATACAGGACCCTATGTAAACAATTTATATTAAGCACAATTATAGTTCTTCCTTGGTCATCCATGCAAACAGAGGATGTTAATAAAAATATTCAATTAAGATTATTAGATCACCAATTTATAGCTATAAGGAATCTCAGATATCATGTAAATCTAAAGGCCTCATTTTACAAATAAGGAAACTGAGGCCCAGAGAAGATAAGGACCAAGGACACAGGTACAGAGTACTCAAGTCATAACTTGAACCCAGGTCCTCTTACTCCTACTCCAGAGCCATTGTACTAGGCAATAAGAATCAAAAACACCATTTATATTTAGAAGGTGTCATGTAATTTGCACTATGAAAAATCTGCTGAAATATGTTAGAATTACCTTTCAACTTTCCCCATAACATAATAAGTTTAATAATAGCTTAAATTCTTTAAGTCTACACTATACGGTCATAAGAGCAGATGACAGTGTAGTATGCTGGATTTGTTGTTGCTGTTCAGTCATTTCAGTCATGTCCAACTCTTCATGACCCCATTTAGGGTTTTCCTGGCAAAAGTCCTGGAGTGGTTTGCCATTTCCTTTTCCAGCTCTTTTTACAGATAAGGAAATTAAGGCAAACAGGGTTAAGTGACTTGACCAGGGTCACACAGCTAATAAGTGCCTGAAGTCTGACTGGAGTTCGGGTCTTCCGGACCCACAGTAACCACTATGCCACCCAGCTTCCCAGTATGCTGGATAACAAGCAGCAAACAACTTGGGATTAAAAATTAGTTGTGACTACTTCGATGTTAACTACCTGTCAAAATAATCCAAAAAATATGGTTTCAGAACTGATACTGAAAAACTTTAAGGAAAAGAGAATCTAATCTGTATATTCTCCCTCAAAAACCTACTCTAGTATTTTAAAACACTAACCATCAGTTTTTTTCTAACTTATTTAAATTTAAACCCATTAAAAAAAACAAAGTTTTCTCCTCCATGGAAACAAATAGCTCATGAGAACAGTAGTTTACACTATTGATTCCAAACTAAGAAATGTCTAAAAATGGCCAAAAAATGAACTTGAACAAATCTTTAGATACACCAACAATACATCAAATAATGAATACCTCAAATAATTCAACTTTTTGAAATAAAATCAAGTCCCTTCAAAATTTTAAACAAGCCGTTATTCATAAATAACTTAATAAGAAAGTACCAGTGATGCCAAACAGAAAAGCATAAATAGAAGTAATCAACAGTAGAATATGACTAGCTTTCCCAGTCTTTACATGGTTGTTCTAAGTTTCAGGAGAAATACTAATAACAAAAAGAAACCACATTAGAAGCCAATTTCTAAAACCAGACTACTGGAAACAAATCTATTATAAGAACAAAGAAAAACAGGCCAGACATCTTTATCAACTATAAAGATAACCTTCCTTTTTCAGTAACAACAGCAAAAAATTCTACTTTAAATAAATAAATCCCACTAGACTGTTGCTTTAAATTATTAGTTATATTTTAGTTCACAGATTATATCAGTGGGCACTGTCAAAGGCTGTTCTTTTTTTGAAAAATTAAAAGTTAACGTATCTGCTACTAGTCACCTAATGGTTATCAGTTCATGCTTTTACAAACAAGAATTGGTGGTGGTGGTGGTAGTGTTTGTTGTTGCTGCTTCAGGGAAAATAACTTTTCCAAAAATGGCACATGTCCTTGTGATAGACAAAACTGTAAAATCAATCTGGGATGTGTATTGGGGACAGTGGGGGTGGAGCTGTCTAAACATCTATCTTGCTTATATGCCTACGCTTAGTATTCCATTTCTTTTTATTTATTTCTATATTAAAGTTAACATTTCTTCATCACAGTTCTCTCTAGCAAACAGGTATATATCCTTATTAGCCTATATTTTCAACTAAAAAATTTAAATCTTAATATTTCACAAAAACATATGCAACATGAAGGCTGCCATATTCTTGCTACATGTCCAGCACATCCTTTTCTACAGAGATAAATATGGATAGTATCTTATTATTGTCAATATGCTTCATCCTATATATATCCACCATGAGTCTTCCTACTGCATTCTACAGTAGTTGACTAGTCAGAAATAACAGTGTTCTACCAACAAGCATACATCATCATTTGCTGTGCTAATAAGAACGGCTTTGGTTGGCAGAAATTATCTTAGGATTGTTGAAAGAGCTGAACAATTTCCCCACACTGATCCAGCCCACTCATTTATTCCAATGCAATTCTAGATTGTTTACCTGCAATACCTGTCATGATACAGGTACTGACAGACTTATCCAATGGACTTTCCATCCAACTGCATGTCATAATCTAAGCAATATGCATACTTTATTTACTTGGTTTTGGCAGCATGACTTATTGAGTCAATATCCTTTGAGTGGCCACGATTATATTGAAGAAGCCCAGTAGCATTCTATGCTTAGTACAATCAGTATCTTATTTGTGAAGAGCAGTTATCAGGAAAACTTTTTTACAGGCAATCTCTTTTCTAATCTGGATTTTGAATAGGTTACCCTCCATGAAACTGGAAAAAAGTATGTCTTCTGGTTATTGCCTTGTCTACCTCACTGTATTGTTAAGAGTTATCCTTGTGGTTGCAGAATATGAGATACTAACAGTGTCTTGGGCCAGATATGAACTTGAGTCTTCCTGATTTCAGGTCCAGCACTCTACCCACTGTGCCACCTAGCTGAGTAAGAATCACCTCTACAACATAAGGGACAAGCTCTAGTGTTTATTTGCAGACCTGTGATGAAGCCTCCAGAAGCAGGCTATTTCATGCTGGGATGGTTCTCATTGTTAGTAAGTTCTTCCTCACAACAAGCCTAAATTTGCCACTTTGCAACAACCACCCATTTGTTCTAAGGAACCTAGTTTGCTCCTATAAACAAGAAGAACAAATTTATCACTCTTCCACATGACAGACCTTCAAATATTTAAAGACAGGAATAATGTGCTTTTCTTCAACCTCTTTTCCCCATCCCCAATCTTCTCTAAGTTAAACATTCCCAGCTGGGGAAAATAACACTCGATGGAAGAGTCAATGATTCTGGCCCAAAGGACAACAATCAAAAAGATGAAATAGAAAATAAATTACAGCAGGGTAACCCTCACAGGGAAAATAAAATATCCTAAATAGCAAAACTGTACTATCAACTGCAAATTCTGCCTGAGCCACAGCTTAGGACAAGGCCCTTGTAGGTTTCTTGTAACTGATGGCTACAGCAACTACTGAATCAAAGAAAGTTTGAATCTAGAATCATAGACTCCTAGATTTTGAGCTGGAAGAGACCTCAGAGGTCTTCAATCCCAACCCTATTATTATACAGATCAGGAAATTAGAGTCAAAGAAAAGTTAAGTGACTTGACTAGGGTCACAGTTATTAAGAGCCTGAGGTAGAATTGGAATTCAGATTTTTCTAACTCTACATCCAGCATCCAATCTTCTGCACCATCTTGCATGTAGGTCACCATGCTCCCTCACTGATCACTACAAGTATTTTTTCATTGTTTTCATTTTTCACTGTGTCAGGAGTTTTCATTTCCTTGGTCATTTTGCAAGTATTTCTACTATGCCTCTCCATATTTTGCTTCCCCATGGGGGCTTAATCCTTGAACTTTCCTTTCTTGAGAGGTAGAGAATTCTGAAAGGGATAATTCTCCTGAAGGGTTTGGAGAAGACCACTTGTGATTGTTTTTTGCAGTTACTTTTAAATTTTTTTTGTATTCAATAGAGTACTGAGGCCAATGTAACCACCACTTTAAAGAAGGAGTCCTAGGTGGGAAGTGGTCTAAGACTAGTAAAATTGGTGGAGCAGGTTATGAAGAGCTTTCAATGCCAAACATAGGATATTACATTTAATTCTGAAGGTGATAGAGATAGTGACAGTGATCGTAAACTGGGGTTTACTGAATTAGAAAGGGACATGGTTAGATGTGTACAATTTGACAACTGAGTGGAGGATGGGCTGGAGAAAAATTGAGCCAGGAAGGTCAACCAGCAGTCTATTGCAATAGTTCATGAATGCTGAGGGTGATAAGGGCCCACACCAGAGAGGAGAGAAAGGGGTACAGATGAAGGATGGGATGGCGGGGGCAAGGGAGAGGGAGGGAGAAAGGGAGGGGGGGGGGCAAGGGAAAGGTGGGGGAGGAGAGACAGAGAGAGAGACAGACAGAGATGACAGAGAGAGATAGTACTCATGACAGTATTATGGAAGTTAGGGAGATTAGCTGGTTTGAGGGGAAAGTGATGAGTTCAGCTGTAGACATGTTAAGTTTAAGATGTCTATGGGACATTCAGTTTGAGATGTCCAACAAGCAGTTGGAGATGTTAGGCCAGAGGTTAAGGGAAAGGTTAGGGATAGACAAATAGGTCTGAGAATCATCTGCATGGAGACTGTACTGATTTCATTGCTCTTTGATATTAATACTGGGCAAATTTCTTGTTTTCATAAATCATGGTATCATTTTTGGCTTTCTTATGCTCACTGAGGAGCTCAATTCTCAATTTCTCTCTTCGTTCTGTGTCAGTTATTTATGATATTAGATCTTGCTTATTTTAATTATTCTAAATAAAAGAATGAAGCAAGACTTTATGATATGTTTTGTGTCATAAAAAAAATGGTGATGGATTAAATCATGCAACAGAACTAAACAGATTCACTGCAAATTTATTTTATTTAATTTCAAATGCACCAAAATTGAAGCCACATAATCATTCTACTCCTCTATGATTCTTTATTCTAGTCCCCATAATAACTATGCAAACCCTGGGCAAATTACTTAACTTCTATGTGCCTCAGTTTCCTCTAGTATAAAACAGGGATAATAAAAACATCTACCTTCCAGAGTTGTGTCAATTAAATGAGGTATCTGTGAAGCTCTTAGCACAATGCCTGGCACATAGTATGCACTGATTAAGTCCTTCCTTCCTTCTTTTGTTCCAAGGTGTGACGTAGATAAGATCTTGGACTTGGAGTCAAGATAACCTCAATTTGAATCTATGTCAGCTACTTCCTGTGTTACCTTGGGCAAATCATTTAATATCCCTGGGTCTCAGTTTCCTCATATGCAAAATAAGGAAATTGGATATGAACGCCTATCAGTTCCTTTTAGCTTTAAATCTATCATCTTTCTCTATGAAACAAGGAATCTTAATCTGGCATGTGAACTTTAAAAGTGATTTTGTGATAACTATGTTTCAACATAATGGTTTTCCTTCATAATCCTATGTACTTTATGAATTTTAAAAATTAGCCTGAGAAGGGATACATAGGCTTTGTCACTGATCCAAAGGGGTCCATGACACACACACAAAATTAATAATTCCCTGCTCTTGGGGAAGCTAAGTGGCAAAGTGGATAGAGTACCAGCCCTGAAGTCAGGAGGACCTGAGTTCAAATGCTGCCTCAGACCAAACACTTGACACTTACTAGCTGTGTGACCCTAGGCAAGTCACTTAACCCCAATTGCCAAAAAGAAAAAGAAAAGAAAAGGAAAAAAAAAAAGAATTCCCTGCTCTACAATCTTTCATCTCTCATTATATACTGGTTCCTTCCCTACTGCCTAAAAATACACTATCTCCCCCATCCTTAAAAAAAAAAAAAAAAAAAACTAAACAAAACCCAAACTCTCTGGATTCTGCAGTTCTCCAGATAGTTATTATCCTATGTTTCCCTCTCTTTCTCAACCAAATTCCTTGAAAAATGAAATATATGAATTCAGTTAGAGGGGCTCTTGTATTCATTCCAACTGCCTGTACCATATTTTTGCTGAGCCACTAAGAATCATACCTTACTTCTTTTCTCTCCTTCACTTTAAGCCTAAAATTAATGAGTTTTCCTTAAGCAGAAATTTTATACTGGAAAATTTATGCATGAATTTATGTACAAACTTCCTTATCCCAGAATTTCTATAATTACTTCGAATGCAATTTTTATGAAATACTGCTGGATTTTATTTGATTTACTACATATAATTTCCCAAGCACAATCTAGCCTACCTTCTTCCTTATTTTCAATAATTCTAAACCAAGCTATACATAGGAACTATATAAATTCAACTATAAAGCACTCTTTATAGAAATACAGACCTAATTAAGAGATATTAACTGCTCATGTTTGGGCCATGAAAATTAACAAAAATGACACTACTTATTATTTAGTGCTGTACCAAACAATCCAAAATTTACTTTACTGAGTTAGGAAACATTATAACAAAATTAATCTGGAAAAAATTTAATCAATGGAATGGCAGCATGGAGAGTGAATAGAATCTAGACTTGGCGTCAGTATGACCTGGGATCAAATACTGAGACATATACTAACTGTGTTAAACTAAACAAGCCCATTAACCTCCCTGAACAATTCTTTCATGATCTTTAAAATGACATGGTTGGACTCAATGTCAAAGATTTTCTCCTGGAGTCAAAGACTAATTCTAAAGTACACTCCCCACCTCTTTTGGAAGAGGTTCAGAATAAGGCTTACATTTCCAGATAGGATTAATCTGTGTATTTGTTTGGCTTTACACTATTTGTTCCAAGTGAAAGCTTTTATTTTTGTAAGGTGGTGACAGGTATGTAAGGAAGAGTGAACAGAGTGGTAGTGATGCCAAAAAAAAAACAACAACTCAACAAAACATTTTAAAAATATACAAAAGAACAGAAAAAGGTAAAGACAAGCACAGCTGTATGGTTACTGTGTTAAATTTAACATACTTTAAAAAAAACAAGCTATACATAAAAGATTCAGTTTCATATACAATCCTTTTTCTGGTTTTTTTTTGTATACGGAAAAGTTCTTTTGTTGATTTTTGTCAAGTTTCTAATAAAAAGCAAAAAAAAAAAGACGTTTACTTATAACATTTCTTATTATTTATTGTTACACTCTTTCTCTCTGGTATTACCTATGAAACTGTTACTGTGTTTTGGAAGAAAGTAACAAATTCCAACATAAGTGTCTGACTTGCTTCCATAATTGCATTATATGTGTTTACTTCATGACTAAACTCTTGGCTTTTTAAATTACTGCCATAAGGCATAAGCCACTTTCAGATGAAGAATATAACCAAATTCTTGCAGTGTGTCAACAGGCAAAAAATGAAGCATGTCCACTTAACTGTCAACATTTTTTCCTCAGCCACACAAAAATTACATTTAAAAAGGATACACACACACACACACACACACACACACACACACAAACAAGCTTCAAAATTTGGGAGAACAAGATCAGGAAGGAGAAAAAAAGTTTTTAAAAAGAAAGTAATTTCATGATTGATAAATATTATAAATTCATATTAACTTCTATGAAGATATAAGCATATCACCACCATTTCTCAACCACTGTTACCCATTCCTCCATATGTGTAAGCCTCATAATTAAAGAATACTTGAATAACAGGATAAATACATGTTGTGCTTTAAAATTTTTCTTAGTTGTATTTTGCTATAGAAGAATGTCCAAGAACGGTATTCCAAGTCAAATCTCTGGCAGTCAATAATGTAATAACTTTTTGGTGGTTGACATTACAATTTTCTAAACTTTCATAAGCAGTAGTTATCACATAAAATGCTAAAATAAGTCAGAGTTCTCATGCTAGACCTGGAATTGTGATAAGAAGTTTATACATAATTAAATTTTCCAGTACAAAATTTCTGCTTAAGGGAAACTCATTTATTTTAGGTTTAAAGCAAAGGAGAGAAAAGAAGTAAGGTTTGATTCTTAGTGGCTCAACAAAGACATGGTCTGGGCAGCTGGGGTAACTGTAAGGGCCCTTCTAACTGGATTCATATATTTCAGTCATCACACCTTGAATCCCAGAAGCACTGCACAAACATTTTCTTAAACATTTGATTATCTACAAAAGTACTTTATGATGCATTTGGAACTACTGCTCTCCTTAAAGATGCTATTTTACTGCCTAAGCACTAGCAATGACAAATTACAGACTCAACAAAACATTACCTCTTTCAGAAGCAAAGTTGTGGCTTCAAATATGTGTCACATATGTGCTCCCTTAGTCCTAACAACACTCACACCTTTCCAAACCCCAACAATGGATTACTCACCACCATCTCCCCTCCTACTCATAGGCTGGAATAAGTCACACCACCATCCTAACTGGGTCCACTACAAAATTCTATTATCTAATCTATCAACTGACTGTTCACCAAAGCAAGACAATCCACTTGCCCTCCTCTGTTTCTCCACGGTGGCCATTCTCAATCTTCTGTTCTCAGGCCTCCAACATCACTCTTCCCATCAGTCTCCCAGTTGATGACCTCATCTCAAACTTTACTGCAAGTTTCTCTTCTCTCTCTCTCATACGCTATCTCAAAACTCCTTGTCCCTCATTCTTTCCTTTACTCTAGTCTCTAATGAAGGTTGATCTTTTCTTCAAAGTCAACCACTCTACTTGTACCCATGATCACATTGCCTCCAGACAATTTCCCCCATAATCATCACTTCTCTAATCTTCAATCTCTGTTTATTTATCTTGCTCACTCCCTTTGTAAACCCCTTCCCTTTTAAAACCTAGCCTCAACCTATCTTTCCAATTTTATTATACATGATTCCCTTGTATACTTTCTGGTCTGACCAATCTGGCCTTTTTACTTTTCTTCACACATGACACTCCATTTCCATTTTCATGCCTTTCCATGGCATTTCCTGTCCCTCATGCTAGGAATTCATTCCTTCCTCACTTCTATCACTAAAAATCCCTAGTTTCTTTCAATACCCAGCTCAAGAATTACCTTCTCCATGATATCTTTCCTGATCCCTACAAATATTTCCCCCATCCAAATAATCTTGCACTTATTTTGTATATATCTATATATGTTTTTGTTGCCTCCCTTGATAGAATGTAAGCTATGTGAAGGCAGTGACTATTTGCCTTTTTTACCTCTATGTTCCTAGCACTTTGTGCAAGGCCTGGCATATAAAAGGTTGTTAATAAATATTTATTAATGGAATGATTCCTTGGTGCTTACAAACATGCACAGGTCTGCCCCATCCTAAAAAACAAAAACAAAAGCAAAAGCAAAAATAAAACAAAACAAAAAAACCTCTCACTTGACTATAATATTCTCAAGCTATCTTTCCATAACTCTCCTAAGTCAAACAAATCAACAAATCCTTAGGAAAAAAGTATCTCTGCTCATTGCCTCCACTTTGTCTCCTCTTAGTTACTTCTGAATCCCTTGATTTCCATTACCACCTCTATGATGACGTCTAGACCTATAGATACAGGCCTGATCTCTCCTAAGCTTCAGGTCCAAAACAAACATCTCCTACTAGGCACTGTCTACTATATGCACCATAGGCATCATAAAGTAAATATCTCCAAAAGAAAGTTTAGTACTTTTCCCCAAAATCTTAGCCCTCTTCTGAACTTTCTACTGTCATGGGCAACACCATCCTTACAGTGACCCAGATTCCAAATTATTCTCAAATCCTCACTGTCCCTCACTGCACATTTCTAATTAGGTTCTAAGTCTTGTCAATTCTACCCCCACAGATCTCTCAAATTTGTACCTTGCTATTGATACTCACAGACAACATTCAAGTTCAGGACTTCGCCACCTATATTGTCTGGATGATTTTGAACCTTCTAATTTGTCCCCCTGCCTCAAGTCACTACCTCTCCAATTAATTATCCATACTGCTACCACCAAAGTTAAATTCCTAAAGTACAAGTCTGAACAAGTCACTACCTTGCTCAATAATTCAATTCAATAAACATTTGTTAAGTGTCTGCTGTGTGCCTGTCATTGTACTAAGCATTGAGGCTACAAATAAGAAAAACAATCCCTACCCTCAATGATCTTACTATCTAATGGGGAAAGACAATACAAAATGAAAGCTAGGAAGTGGGGGGAGCCAGCAGATCAGGGTGAAAGGAGGAAATGTGGCCAGGGTATATAGGAGCATGATGTTCCATGGAGACCAAATCAAGCAAAGCTGCTGATGGAAAGTAAAGAGTTAATTGGCAAATTCAGATCTCAGTCCTTGGTAAAGGAAAGCTTGGGGAGAAGTTTAACTAGAGGATGGACCTCCAGTCTGCCATCACAAAGGGAGAGGAAGCTGAGGGAGTAGAGAACTAGAGTATCCAAAGCTGAGTCAATCAGCATGATGATGAGATAGATTTCAGGTGATCAGCTTAACCTAGGTGGGCCATGATGTTTCTGGAGTCCAAACCAAATGATGGAAAGTGAAAAGTGAGCAACAAACTCCAATGGCTCCATTAGCTTTAGAACCAACTATAAATTCCTCTGTCTTTTAAAGCCCTTCACAATCTAGCCCTTTCCTACCATTTCAGTCTTCTTACACTTTAGAACCTGCCATACACTGTACTCTTTGTCTTGCTATTCCCTAAACATAACACTGTATATCCTTTTCACTGTCACCCACCCACCTACACATAAACCTAGAATGTACTACCTTCTTCATTTTTACCTCCTGGATTCCCTGGCTTCTTTCAAATGTCATTTCAATTCCCACTTTCTGCAAGAGTCTTTTCAAGTTATCTCTCATTTACTGTTGACCAGAAATCCGGTCAAATCCAAAGATTGATGCAAGAAGTTTTCTCACAATTATACATCTCAAGCAATCCATGTGTCTTATCTGAAAACCAGCCCCATACTGGTCAATCAGTTATTGTTTCCATGTTCCTTTGACTGAATACAGATGCTTGGAGGGAAGGAGAAATAACTCTTTTTCTGATCTCAAAGAACTGCACCTGCTTGCTCTCTCCCTCCCAACTTAGAAAGTCCCTAATCCTTCCTCTAATTAGAAACAGGATTACCTAATCTTGTATCTTGGTTTATGTCCTGTTAATATTTTTCTTTTAATGTATAAAAATATGTCTCCCCCTGTATTTGGGGTCCAGTGTGCCAAGGTGAGGAAGCCTGGTCTTGATTGGTTATGTAATTGCATGCATTGCTTAATAAATTGATATGCTCAGAATCTAAAACCTTCACAGGGAAGAGCCAATAAAAAAGCACAAAGTGCCACATGAGAGCCTCAAGGTCAGTGTCACTGGATTATAGAGTATGTGGAGAATAGTAGAGTGTAAGAATGAAAAAATTTGGAAGGAGCTACATTGTGAATGGCTTAAAAGCCAAAGAGAGAATTTTATGCTGGAGGAATAAGGAGTCACTGGAATTTGCTGAGTTGAGGAAGTGAAGGGTAACAAGGTCAGATCTGTTCTTTAGGAAGATCATTTTGGCACCTGAGTAGAGAAGAGAATAGTGAGGAGAAGCTTGAGGCAAAGAAATCAACCAGAAGGCTTTTAAAATAATTTAGGCATGAAGTGAGGGAAAACACAAAGGTGGTACCTATGTGACTAGAAACACGTGGATGTTTATAACAGATGTTGCAAAGTGGTCTTCACTGGGCTTGGCAACAGATTGGATATAGGGATGGAGGAAGAAAAGTGAAAGTGAGATTTCAAGGATGACACTAAAGGTTATAAATGGGATGGATGGTGGTACTTTCAACAGTAATAGGAATATTTACAAGGGAGGGCGTGGGGAAAAAATGAGTTCTGCTTTGACAGCTGTCTATAGGAAATCCAGTTGAAGATGTGCAATAGGCAATCTGAGGATGTGAGAATGGAGGTCAGGTGATATTCGAGGACTAGAAAAATAGACAGGAGAATCACCTGCATAGAGATGATGATTGAAAACTGAACTCATGCAAGCAAATAAGATCACCAAGCAAGTTAATTTAGAGAGAAAAGAAAAAAAAAAAATAGAACAATGCTAGATCCTAAGGGTAAACCTACAGTCAGTGGGTTTGACCTAGATGAAAATTCAGCAAATGAGACTAAATAGTGGTCAGATAAATAGAACTAGGAGAGAACAGCATAATGAAATAGAGGGTACAGTATATAGGAGAAAGTGACTGTCAAAGAGCAAGAAGGATAAAGACTGAGAAAAGGCTATTAGATTTGCAATTAAGAGATCAATGGTAACTTTGTAGACAGCTGAATCATAAGATCAGAATGCAGACTAGAGAATTTAGGAAAGAATGGGAAGAGAGGAAGTAGATGCAACTAGTATAGAAAGTTTTCTGGAGGAATTCAGTCATGAAAAGGACAAGACATAAGAGATAATACCCAGGGGAAGATGGCTGTATCAAGAGATAATCAAACCAAATTAACAAGCATTTGGTTATGTGCTTACTATGTGTAAGACACTGTGGTAAGCACTGACAATATAAGGAAAGGCAAAAACAGTCCCAGCCCTCAAAGAGTTTACTATCTAACAAGGAAGACAACATGCAAACAACTATCCACAAACAAGATAAATACAAGATCAACTGGAGATGTTCTCAGAGGGAAAGCATTAATATAAAGAAAGACTCAGAAAGGCCTGTTGTAGAAGGTGAAACTTTAGCTGAAAGGTGAAGGGAGCTAGGGAAACCAAGAGGCAGAAGTGAGAAAGGAGAGAATTCTGGGCCTGGGGGACAGCCAGTGAAAATGCCCACAGCCAAGAGATGGAGTGTCTTGTTCAAGGGATAACAAAGAAGCCAGACACAGAGAACAAGGAGAGAAGAAAGAGATGAAAATGAATGGAATGGTAGGAAGGGGTCAAGTTATGAAGAGTTTTTTAAAAGCCAGAGGATTTTAGGATTAAGGAAAACTAGGTGATGCAATGGATAAAACACTAGAACTGAAGTCAGGAACACCTGAGTTCAAACCTGTCTAGACATACTAGCTGACTCTGGACAAGTCATTTAACTTGTTTACCTCAGTTTCCCAATCTGAAAAATGAGGATAATAACAGCATCTACCTCACAGAGTTGTTGTGAGTATCAAATAAGATAACTGTAATGTGCTTAGCACAATTCCTGGAATATAGTAAATGCTATTAGCTCCCATCATCATCATCATCTACTTGATTCTGGAGACAATAGGGAACCACTCAAGTGTACTGAAGGGAGTGGACAGGTGACATTGTCAATCTTAAGCTTTAGAAGATCAATTTGATAACTGAGTGGAAGGCTGACTGGAATGGGAAGAGACTTGAAGAAGGGAGGCCAATCAGCAGGCTACTGCAACAGTCTAGGCATGATGTAATGAGGGCTACATCAAGGTAGCAGCAGTGTCAAAGAAAAGAAGAGGGACACATAGGGGAGATGTTTTGAAAGTAGAAATGATAGGACTTGGTAAGAGACTGAATATGGGATAGGGGTGAGGGAGTGATGAGTTAGGAGCTGAGGATGACATCTAGATTGTGAGCCTATGTGAATAAGAAGAATAATCAGCAGGCAAGCAAGAAGAGACTTAGGATTAGTGAAAGAGTGAGGACGAAAGGGGACAATCTGCTAAAGAAGACAAGATGGAGTGAGCTTACAGATCCATTTAGAAGGCTTTGCCTTGGCAAGAAGAAGAGACACCTCTTCGTGTGATACAGAGGTGAAAGGGGATGTAGTGGGAGAAAGATATCTGAGTGATATGCAATGAGGAAAAGGAAAGAAGAGGAAATTTTGAATAAATAAAAGATATATACAGAGTAGATGTAAGGGACTCTAACAGAAGAAGGAAAATAGAGACAGGTTACAGTATTTTCATACAATAATTTCTTACATAAATGATGTAAATCGATTGCCATTAAAAAAAAACTTAAAAAACTACAAAAGGACCTTAGACAACAAACACTTGATTTACTTGCCAAGTGGAGAATTGTGGCAGCCAAGGGTAGTGCCAGTTTAGAATGGAAATTACTTTGTAAAACCTTACAGACAATGATGCTGAAAATTATGGCAATATTGACAGAACAGAGAAATAGCAGAGGCTCAATGAGCAAAGTCATTCTGAAAACATAAGGATGAAAATAGGAGAATAACAAAGATGTTTATAACAATCTTTTTACCATCAAAGATAGAATAGTCACTAGACTTGAACTAACTTCAAAGTCCTGATAATGCTTACAGAGGAGGTAAAAATATCATTAAAGGCAAAGCAGGTGGACTAGACTAAGTGACAGAAAGGAGGATCACGTAGGATTAGAACCACAACTTTGATGAAATTGACAAACTGATTTACAAAAGTGATCTAAAGGAAGGGGAAGCCACTAAAGGCATGGAAAAATTTCAAACCTTATTTGAAAAAAAAGAAAAAAGGAAAAAAGATGACCAAAAGACATTAACAAATACCAAACTGTAAGCTATATCCTACCTATATAAAATGTTTATGAAAATAATATACACATGCATTAAGGAAATTCTAGCTGAGGGTCTTAGTAGGGAATAGATCACTTTTCTCCAGTAACATTCCATGATGGCGCACAATTTCACCATCATGCAACTGACTGAAAGAGAATATAAGATAATATTTTATTATTAACTAAAGCTAAAACTGCTCAAGCATCAAATTCTACATTTGGCCTTTGCTGAACACCAAGTTGCTAGAGTATTTCCTCCCCAAGCTACTATTTATTTTGCATGTCATACAAATACTTACATATATACATTGTCTCCACCATTAGACTATAAGCTCAATGAGGGAAGAAACTATTCCACTTTTGTTTTTGTATCTCCACAACAAAATGTCCCCAACACAATGCCTGGTGCATTTATATGTACTTAATGCTTCATGATTAATTAAATGACTATTAAAAAAAAGCACTTGCCTTAAAGACTCTCATACCAACAGGGTGCCTTCTATGCATATGTTAAAATTACACATGAAATGACAGAGATAAAACTATTTCACAACCTCCTGAACAGTGTCAAGGAAGACATAAGAAAGGTGTAGCCACTGTCATGGTGAAGATCCAAGAAAGAATTCCAGTCAAAAAGTAATTCTCTATAGTGAGGTCCTCAGGCTACAAGCCTCATAGAGTTAAGAGATAGAAAGGATCCTTAGAGGTCAATGAATCAAACTCTCATTTAGGAAATTGAGGTCCAGACAGATTACCTTCCAGATATTCTTGTTGTATAATACTCCAGAACTTTGAAGAGCCTCACAGATGAGATCCATAACCACATTGAAGAGTTTTTGGCCTAACGATCCACCTGGGAAAATACAGGTGGATTGAAGAATGCCTATTTTTCAAACAATGATGGAGAAATATGGGCAACCAATAGAGCTAATCTATCAGCCGAAATATATCTACTATGTATATATGCACATACACATATATGTATTTGCATGTGTATGCGCATATCTTGGACGCATACTAAAAATGGACAATAACTTGAGTCCACACTTATTTAAGAATAAGTAACAGAATAGGTTGGATTGCATTTAGGGAACTTCAAAGTTCATTTAATGACCTCAATCTTCTCCCTGAAACAAAGGCCCATATTTTTAATACCAATATTCTATTGGTGTTGTTGTTTCCTTACTTATAGGCCTACAACTACAGTGTCCACAGAATTAAGAATTAGTGTAACACTAAGGCAATAGAAAAGCACACAGATGTGGAAAGGCTACAACATTAGAGAAAAGAATATGATCAACCAAATGTAGGACTGAAAAGGATAGACTGATCATGGGGCAAAAGTGAAGTGAACTAATAGCCTGTGAGCTCCAAAGGAATCTTCTTGATGTCTAGAGAAATGACAGAAGACCCCCAGAACATTGAGGGGATCCTTTGGGGCAAATTTATGAAATGGCATGGATAAAGTTGCACAAAATGCACAGGCATGATGGATTGCAATGTGCATCACTGCAACCACATGAATGAGATCCCAGAGACATCTGAATATATAACTTTACCTCCTGTGTCACCCTTCCAAAAGTAGCACTTACTCATACATACATAGTTGTCCTTCATAATTCTTGAACCGCAAACTTCCTGACTTGGCACATGACAATACTTATTCTTAACCAGATAGAAATAATAAAAATGCTTCTTTCAATTGTGCTTATCTTCAGAAGAGAAAGCTAGCATTACTTATATGCACTTGCCCTATAGTTATTTGTATTTGGCTGACATTTATAATTCATAATATCCTAGCTAGCCACTCTCCTAGTTCACCTGCCTACACATATGATAATTACTCAGGAAGCATGGGAAACCACAGAGGACTTCTCCAGCTCAACTTCCTAAAAAGGAAAGGAAAGGAAAGGAAAGGGATATTTTTTTCTTATTAGAAAACAACTGGATAAAAACTAAATATAATCCCTATGACATTACCTGCAAAACCAGTAAGAGAACAAGCAACTGTTGTTCTTTGTTTCCCATTACTGACAGAAACAACCCCCTGGGCTCCTGGGGGAAGGTGGAATAACCTCCTGCCCCAAAAGATTCTAAGTTTCAGTCCTCAACAAACAACTGTCACATTAAGGATCTGGGAAGGATGTAGAGTGACAGCCACTACGGATATCTAGAATACAGAGAAGCATTCTAGTGTGTTAATGCTGCATGCATGTGGCCTGGTTGTTTTGGGGTTTTTTTTTTTTTGTTTTGGGGGAGGATTTTTGGTTTGGGTAAATAACTATTTCCAAATACTCAAATCATGCATCTTTTCTCCTGAATCCACTTTTAAAAATGAAACTAATGGCAAGTGATAGAATGATATAACTTATATTAAGTAGCTAACAAACTGTCTTCAGTACCTACATCTTTGTAGTAGTTTTTTTAAAATGTAATTTCAATTCAGAAATATTCTGATCAAAAAGTATCTCTCAAGATAATAGGTTTTACCACTGCCTCTGTTAGGTACCTTAAATTTTCATTAAAGGAAGGCTTGATAAATTATATCCTTCACCTACAAACATCTTTTCTAAATGAGATGAAATACTTGGATGCCTTAGATTAAGGAAAATTAAGAAAATAACACCAAACTGAAAGTCTATTTGCTTACCTTATTAAATAATAACTAATTTTTTTGCTCTATTAATTTTTATTTGTTCCATTTCAGAAATATCCTAAGGGCTGTTGTATAGCTATCAGTTACAGAAAAGCAGACTAAAAGTTCACGAAACTAGATCACACGTGATCTGTCCATCATCTCAAAAAAGAAAAAGCAGTAAGTCTAGAATACTTTGTTTCATATGTTCACTACTCCTTAGTCCAATTTCTTGCTGTTCAAGTTATTCCTCATGCCTGGAACAACGTTTCACTCTCCCTATACCACACCCATCCTTCAAACTGTACACTACTTAGGAGTAGGAGTGGTTTTGTATCTGTTATCTCTAGCACCTAACATAGTATCTGACACATAACTGGTTTGCCATTTCCTTCTCCAGTTGACTTAAGGCAAACAGAATAAATGACTTGTCCAGGGTCACATAGCTAGTAAGTGTCTGAGACTGGATTTGAACTTAGGTCTTCCTGATTCCAGGCCACTGAGCTACCAAGCTGCCTCATAGCTGACATATAATAGTACTTAATAAATGTTTGTTGACTGATCAAAATCCATTTCAGTTCTCTTTTCAAATTGTCCTCCTTGTCTAGGCAAAAGCAAGTCTTACTTGTGAACGTTTTACTCCTATTTTTGTTCTATAGATTTTGTCTGGTACTTAACTGCACATCATAGTATGGTCTAAAATAAAACAAAATCCTCAGCCTGGCATTTAAAGTCCTAAACAGTATGGATCTCAACCTCCTTTCCAGAGGAAAGGAAAAAATTATTCCCTCTCTATACACTCTCTGTTCCAAACTTTCTCGCTAGCTCCTTTCTCTACATGACATCCCAGCTTCCATGTTGGTGCCCTTTTAAAGGTGATCTATGCCTGGGATGCACCCCTTGCTTCCTTCAAAGTACAGCTCAGGCTCTATCTCTAATATGTCACTCTTCCTACGTCAGCCCCTCCTCCACCACTAGTCACCACCAACTTAGTGCTTTCTCACTCTTGAAATCACTTTATATATACTTCACAAAATATTCCCTTATCTGTGTATATAGTGCATCTCCCCAGTAGAAAGTGAGTTCCTTGAAGGCAGGGATTGCTTTTGTTTGTCTTTGTAATCCCAGAGCCAACGATAGGGAAAGGGATTCATTGGATACAGAACTCATTCACAAAAGAGGTAACGCCCTCTATGAATGCAAGTCAGCATCTTCTTAGCAGGCAGCTTGGTGGCACATTTGATAAAGTGCTGGGCCTACAGTCGGTAGGACCCGAGTTAAAATCCAGTCTCAGACACTTCCTAGCTTTGTGACACTGAGCAAGTCACTTAACCCTGTTTGCCTCAGTTTCCTCATCTACAAAATGAACTGGAGAAGGAAATGGCAAACCACTCTAGTACCCTTGCCAAGAAAACCCCAAATGGGGTTATGAAGGGTCAGATACAACTGAATGGAATGAAGAACAACAAAATACACTTTGCAGTCTAGCCACAATGAATCTTTAAAACCACTGACCACCAATTACTCATTACTCCTGAAAAGCTATGAGACAGAAAGTAAGTTTAGAGAGAAAAAGAGGATGGCTACGCATAGGGTGCTGCTTTACAATAGTACAAGCAGTGATTTTCTGTTTAATCTCAGAATGGAAAATATAATATCTTAATATGTGTAAACAAAAAAAGTTAACAAAACTTCAAAAGGAACACATGGAAAGTAGCATCAGAGTAATAGACTATGGTTTGCAAAATTTATGACAGCTTGAAGTAATATGCTTTATCTAAATGTGAATTGTTTTATAATTATTAAGAACCAAGTTCTAAACCTTTTCCCTTTTCTAAATAAAAACATACATGTAAGTGTATACTTAATAGATACATGTAACTAGACTTTTAAAAGGACCATCCACTAAAAGCTAACAGGAATAGCATCAAAAATTCTACGCAGATGAACAAGATCTAAATTATTCTGGAAAATGTCAGAAACTAGGTTTAGGCTATTAAAATTCAAACAGAATTGTTTACCATTAGGATGTTAGTGCTACTATGCCGAAAAACCTATAATGCCTTTATTCAGATCCAATTCAAGTGTCATAATTTTAATCACTGTATTTGTGTTCTCCATGTTACAAAATTAACTAAAACATTATTAGAATCATAACCAGGTACTCAATTGTGAAAAGGAATAAAAAGTCAGAAAGAAGATAAGGAGATAGAAGGCCTAAGTTTTACATTTAGCTCCTCTTTCTTTTAACCTATATAATGAACATGTCTTCTTTTAATTACTATGACCTTAATTTTACGGTTACTGACATGAAGAATGCAAATATGATTCAATTCAATTCAAACCAAATATTTATTAAACATCTACTTCATACAAACACTGTGGTAGGTGCTTGGTGATAGAAAAATGATAAATAGAGAGATAAATAGATAGATTTTGCCCACAAAAAAATTTGTCCTCTATTTATATCCACAGTCTAACACTAGTCTATAGGTTTCGAGTAGGTCCAGAAAATTTGAAGTTCTCTTTGGTGTGCATATTAAATAAATCTTGTTATGGTCTATGTAGGGATGATTACTGTTCTTACTCTATGGAGATAGAATTCTTGGTTTTTTTATGCAAGGGCTAGGTGTTTGGATTACTTGTTCCTAGAGGGGGGAAAGACTGATTATACCTAAACAGCTTCTAGAATGGTACTACAGAACATTAGTCCTTGACAAAAACATCTTGATGATGATGATGATGATGATGATGGAGAATTGTTACAAGTCATTAGTGTTCTAAAGTAGACAATTTCAGGTCTGTAATTAAGATTGTTGTTGCTGTTGTTCAGTCCTGTCCAACTCTTCATGACTCCAGTTGGAGTTTTTTTTGGCACAGATACTGCAGTGGTTTGCCATATCCTTCCCCAACCCATTTTACGTTAAGTGACTTGCCCAGGGTCACAAAGCTAGGAAGTGTCCGAGGCCAGATTTGAACTCAAGAAGATGAGTCTTCCTGAATCCAAGTCTGGGGCTCTATCCACTGAACCACCTAGCTGCCCCATATGTATTAAGATAGACTAGTTCAATCTAGGCACTATAGGTTTTTCTTGCCTAAAGATAACCAAGAGTGAATTTCCTGGAGGTTAAGTGAGCCTTCCTGGTACCCCACTGAGCAGACCTACATGGTAGTCAGAGCCTGGCACTTAACAAACATTTGCTGAATAATTTGATTAATAACTAAACCTAGAATGGGGCTGGAAAATTATCTGGTGGGAGAACAAGACAAAATTCACCTAACCATTTGCCTTAGTATTCTTTCTCATGCTTAAATTTCTCTCTCTATATATATATTTCAATTTACCTACCTCTACTGGAAAAATTCTGATGCCTGTAGAAAAATATGTAAAGGCCCAAAGTTCTTACCATTTATTATTATACTTTGGTGGAAAAAAAACCTAAAGAAAAATTCAAACACAAAGATGATTCTTCAAGTAATCTATGTATTAGAACTCATTTATCATCCTCTACCTACAAAATTTAGTGTTTCTTTCCTGATGTTCTGAGCTTTCCATATGCACAGAATGTTGCTTCTGAATTATGAGCTGACTGATTAAATTTTAAAATCATTCTGTAGGAGAAAAATGATGAAATTTTATGATGTAAGATTACACAACCTAGGTATACCTATCAATTCATGCTATAGCATGCTGTCATTTCATACAGTTTTCTCTATGTAATGCATAAAGCTAATACTGTTCCAAAGACTAAGAGATAGTAGTTGTGCCTTTGTGGTGAGAGCAATAACCACTCATATAATTCATACGTGGGCGGCTAGGTGATGCAGTAGAGGAGGACCTGAGTTCAAATTTGGCCTCAAACACTTGACACTTACTAACTGTGTAACCCTGGGCAAGTCATTTAACTCCAACTGCCTCACCAAAAAAAAAAAAAAAATACACATACATATAATATACATATACATATAATACATATAATTCATATGTGCCATGAGTTGAGATCTGATCTACTAATAAAGTCCTACATTTATTGTTCATAAAGGGTACTCGACTGCAACTACCACTCCACCTCCATCACTACAACACCAAAACAAACACAAAGCTTTATCTACAGCCCCTAACCCTCTTATGACTAAGGTCATAGTGAGGAATTCGGAGAAGGATCTAGGGCATTAGTTATTTCCAGCACTTCAAATCACTGGAAAGATTCTTTTAAAAAATCAGGAAACTGTCAGTGGCAGAAAATAAATAACTCATGCCAGTATTTTTACAGATTATATCAACTCCTATTACCTCAACCGATTTAGGAAACTTTAGACTTGAATTCCATAAACGAAATTCTAATGAATTGCCATCACAAGCATTACGACACAATTTCAAAAGTACTTACAATAAATTTGAAGTTTAAAGTCTATGACAATAATCAATGATCCACGATTCTGTCACTGCATTGACAGATTTCCACCTATCTAAAATTGAGTAGGTAAGTCTCAGAGCTGCCTGTGGTCCAGAAACGTTAAGGGATTTGACCATGGTCACATAGCTCATTATTCATCCGAGGCAGGATTTGAACTTGGATTTTCTGACTCCAAGTCTGTAACTTTCTAGACTCCATGCCTCTCAAGTATACCTAAAGTCAAATAAATTCTAGTTTTACTCTACTACCAACTATCAATTGTCCCCAGAAATGGAAGACATAAGTACGGATAATCTTAAATCATGTACAATCCACAAGTAGTTTGGATTTGCAATGAATGATTTCAAATATACAGGTTTGTATGTGTGTAACATAAATTTTGTGTGTATAGACACATATAGATATATATAGTACATTTAGCCTCTGTGTATGTGATACACATAAGTATATACTGATAAGTATATATATAT
>NW_020955033.1:1434993-1435057 GCF_900497805.2 Vombatus ursinus | reverse complement strand
GCGCACACACACACACACACACACACACACAGAGCTAAATCCAATTTGGTTTTCACTAACCAAA
>NW_020955033.1:1430096-1434940 GCF_900497805.2 Vombatus ursinus | reverse complement strand
GCACAAGACTTGCTGGCTGAGGGTTGGGAGGGGAGGAAAGAGGGACAAGGAAAAGTGAGGAGGGCAGTGGGAAGAGACAATTTTAAGATATACTTTCCAGAAAGGGGAAACAATTCACCGTGAATAAACATACACAGAAAAAACTGGAAGCTGAATATTAAACTATGTCTTAATGCTAGGTAGATGAAAACCATTCCAGAATGATCTCTACTTGGATTCTCTGCTTACACTTGGGGGGGGGGGGTAGGGAGAAAGAAGAAACCTATATCTTTTCCCTTTTTTCACTCTCCCCTAGGCATAATTATTCACTTGGTAGTCATACCACAAATACTCCTGAGTGGCAAGATCAAAATGCTTAACGTATGATACAACAATAGTCCCTCCTGACTAGTCTACTATAACTATATATGGTACAATGGTAGATTTTTTTTAAATCCATCCCAATTCTATATTAATTCTTGCCTTCAGAAACAGCAGCTTTGCTCAGTCTACACCAAATATATTCACAATGGCAGGGCAAAAATAGCTCAATGTAAATTCATATTTGCTTAGAAGTGGCAAAGTACAGAAATATCTTTGATAATTTGATACTACTTTGAAAACACTGACCATAAAAGAATATGGGCCAATGATGATACCTCCAGATATGTTACAGCCAAAAGACAAACAACCAGTCTTTCTGCCCTCAGAAGAAGGTTTAGTAATATGAAGCTGCTAGTGCTACATTTCATATACATTAAATTACAAGGGGAAAGGGTCATAATTTTGTTTAAAAAATAAACTAGAAGGGGCAGCTAGGTGGTGCTGTGGATACAGCAATGGCCCTGGATTCAGGAGAACCTGAGTTCAAATCTGACCTCAGACACATAACACTTACTAGCTACATGACCCTGAGCAAGTCACTTAACCCCATTTCCTAACTCAAAAAAAAAAATAACAACAACAATAATAAAATAAACTAGAAAAGCAATTAAGGGAGAAGGCAAAAAACATCTGCAACTGCCACACAAAGAGTACATATGCATACATAATTTATTAATTGAGTTATAACTAAATGTATTAAGCTGTTTTATTATCATGTGTGAACTGATCAAATCCAATAACAAACACATACAGTAAAATGAAAGGTTTCAAAACCATTTAGAGTTTTTAAAGCCATGAATAATTGGTGCTTAAGTTTAACTGTGAAGCAATTTATATTTCACTCAACCCTTCAAAGTCAAAATTAAATTTGTATCCCAAAAAGAATTTTATCAGTTCAAAAAAGAATATTAATTGCTTTTGATGTTGGCACTGTGAATACATATTCTCAGAGAGACACAGTTCATCTTTAAAACGGTCACTTATTATTTCATTTACAATAAATACATTTTCAGAACTTTAACCCAATACTAATACTTCAAAAACTGTCATCCTTCAGGATATTTAGATAAAGAGTTTTCAGAACACAGAACACAACACTTGAAATTTTAGACAAATACATGAGAGGGAAAAAATACAAGGCTCTCACGTACCAGTTGTGAACCATTAACTTCTGCACAGCCAGAAGAGCATTATAGCGAACCTGCTGGTCCTCATGATGCATGTGGTTCATCACCAGCTGCTTCCCACCAAGCTGCTCAATAACCCTGTGGAAGAGAGGAGACTTTGTGATGATGATGCAATTATTTCCAATCCCTTGCTGTTAAGAAATAAAAAGTTCAACTAGTTATAGATAGACATAAAGGGATTTTTAAAAGTAAATTTAATAACATTAGTGACTGTACCAAAAATGTATATACTTGTAGCTTGCATATTTTTTCCTGAAGCTTGAAGTATATATAGGAGGTATTTATGCTCTATTTTAGACTCTAAAATGAAAAGTCTGTTATTTCCATTTCCTGCCATATCATGTGCGTGTGTTTGTGTGTGCACATGTGTGCACACATGTGTGCATGAAAAGCTCCACAAGGAGGTTGGGCCTTAAAAGGAGGAACTTCAATAGGCAAGAGATGAGGAAGACAATAATTACACCTTTTTATAGTGATTTAAGATTTATGAAGCACTTTACATATATTCCCATTTTATCCCTACAAAAGATAGTTTTTGTCCCTACTTGAAGAAAAGGAAAGTAGAGATCAGTGTAATAGACGCTTCTATTTCAGGGTAAAAGGACTGCAGAGGTAAGTATCTAGTTCACCGTCCTCACTTTATGGAGGAAGAAACACAGGCTCACTGAGGTGATAAAACTTGTCCAAGATCATCCACATGGAAAGTGGCGGAGCTGAGACTTGAATGCAAACCCTCTAACTCCAAATCTAAATAACAGCAGGATTTAAAGAGCTTGTAGTTTGCATATTATTTTACTAGGGAATGAGCAGCACTAAAACTTTTCTGAGTAAAAAAGTAATGTCATCATACCAATATATTGGGAAGCACATTCAGGAAGCCATGCAGGGGACAGACTAGAAAGCTTCAGCGCTGGCTCTACTGAGGGGTTGAGCATGGAAGCCCTTTACGTGGAAGAACCCAGTGCCCTATGGTCTGGTGTTACTTTGGTGCAGGTCAGTGAAACAACAACAACACTGTGCCCTTCCATGGACACCCAGCCCTTTTCTAGTCACAGGGGATGTCCCAGGCCTAGCTCTATTCAAGACTGGTTTGGAGATGCCAACCTTTCACATGAATGTACTACCCTACAGTCCACAGCTACTCTTCCCCAGTCACTCCAACGATGCTGAAGCCAAGGAAAGAGAATTCTTAAGCTAACAAGGGAGGTGGAGGAAATCACAAGAGGTACAATAGACAACTTCAATGATTACATGAAATTTGAAAACTTTTGCATAAACAAAAGACCATTACTTCTTCCTGGTTTTCCTCTTTACCTGCACTTCAGGTTCTTTGGAGGAGGTGGTCCCCAAGAATTCAGTAATCATAACAAGTGATTAAGAGTTAAGGACATATTGCGTGTTAAAAGGTTGTTCTGGTTTCTTTTTTAAATATGTGAGAAGTTGTAAGGTTTAATTATTTTACTTTGCCCTAGATAATTTGTGCAACATTGCAACAAACAGAACTGTCCCAAAGTGGCATGGGCAGCCTTCTAGAAATGATGGGTTCCTCCTCTTTGGAGGTCCTTCAAGCAGAAGCTAGATGATTATTTGTTGGGTATGTTATAGTGGGAATCCCTTTCACATACAGGCTGAACTAGATACTGCTGACATCCCTTCCAACTCTCAAATTCTACGAGTTCAGTTTTGGTTAAGGTCTGGCAGGATATACAGGTAGAGCTGTCTGGGTAGCAGTTGCTAGTATGTGACTGGAGCTGGGGGTGGGGAGGGGGGATAGGATGGGGAATTAAATTTGGCCATCTAGACTTGGGATCAAACTCTTCAGAGATAATTGAACCAAAATAAGCTGGTGACATCACCACGGGAAAGTATATAAAAAGAAAAGAAGGTGTAGGAAAGAACTTTCTAGGTTTCCCAGACATTAGCAAATAGAAGGAATGAGCTAAGGAAACAAAACAAGAGAAGTAAGAAACACAGGGGATACCAGGAAAGAGCAATGTCAAGGAAGACAAGAGAGCCAGTCAACAGTGCCAAATGCATAAAAGGTCAAGAAAGATGACAAATGAGAGAAGACAATTCATTTGGTGATCTTTGAGAAAGTAATTTTAGAAGAAATATGGGTTGTTAAATCAGATTACAAGAGAAGTGTGGCAGTGAAAAAAGTGAAACATCCAGAGAGTTTTCAGAGAGTACAATCTTCATAGGTCAATAGCTTGGAGAGGAATAATCTGAGATGATAATGAAGATACAAGTTATCTTTATACCAAGAAATAAAGGAGGGGAAAGAGAAAGGCAGGTGAGGTATAGTGGAAATGGATGTTAGTAGAGTTAAGAAGGTGGATTATATGAAAGTTAGTCTTTCAAAAGGTAAAGAACTACCATGAATATTTAGGTACCCAAGGAAGTAAGATGAGTCAGGAGTAGCCAAGAAATCAATAATCTAGATACCAAACTCACTAGAGAAAGAAAGAACATAACCTGGAAGTCAATAGATGATAGAAACAAGAATGAGGATGGCATGATTGATATAGGAGAAGCTAATTGAAAAGGACCTTGTCATGGTGTCCCAAGGAGTTTGCACAGTTCAATGAAACTATGAGCTATGCTATGCAGGGTTGTCCAAGATGGATAAGTCACAGTGAAGAGTTCTGACAACAATTTTCTGATCCACTGGAAACAGAAGTGTCAAAACACTCTGGTATCTTTGCCAAGAAAACCTCGTGGGCAGTACTAAAGTGAAAAACGATATGACATTAAGAGATGAGCCTCTCAGGTCAGAAGGTATTTAACACACTACTGGGGAAGAGCAGAGACAATTACAAATATCACCAGTGCTAATTAAGCAGCTGGGCCAAAGCCAAAAGGAAGATCAGCTGCAGATTTCCTGGTGATAAAAAGGAAAGTCCAATGCTACTTCTGTTTCACTGACTACACAAAAACCTTTGACTATGTGGATCACAACAAAATGTGACAAGTCCTCAAAGAGTCCAGATCATTTTACTTGTCTCCTGAGGAACCAGTATAAGGGCCAGGAAGCAACAATTAGAACTGAACATGAGCGGCAACTAGGTGGTGCAGTGGATATAGCACTGGCCCTGAAGTCAGGAGGACCTGAGTTCAAATCTGGCCTCAGACACTTGACACTTACTAGCTGTGTGACCCTGGGCAAGTCACTTAACCCCATTGCCAAGCCCAAAAAAAACACATTGAATTTTAGGGAGCAGCTAGGTGACACAGTGGCTAGAGCACCGGCTCTGAAGTCAGGAGGACCTGAGTTCAAATCCAGCCTCAGACCAA
>NW_020955033.1:1427557-1430022 GCF_900497805.2 Vombatus ursinus | reverse complement strand
AACTGATTAGTTTAAGATTGGAAAAGGAGTATGACAAGGCTGTATGTTGTCACTTTATTTATTTAACTTATATGCAAAGTACATCATACAAAACACCAGGCTGGATGAATCAAAAGCCAGAATTAAGGCTGCCAGGAGCTATCAATAATCTCAGATATGCAGATGATACCACTCTGATGAAAGAAAGTGAAGAAGAATTAAGAAGCTACTTGATGAGGGTGAAAAAGGAGAGTATAAAAGCTAACTTGAAACTTAACATGCAAAAAACTAAGATCTTGGTACCTGATTCCATCACTTCCTGGCAAACAGAGGGAGAAGAAATGGAAGCAGCATCAGATTTTATATCCTTGAGCTCAAAGACCACTGTAGACTGAGATTCCAGTCACAAAACTAAAAGACACTTGCTCCTCAGAAGGAAAGTTACGGCAAATCTGGACAACATACTAAAAAGCAGAGACATCATCTTAACAACAAAATTCCTAACAGTCAAAGCTATGGTTTTTCCAGCAGCAATGGCTGTGAGAATTGAACTGTAATGAAAGCTGAGTGCCACAGAATCAATGCTTTCAAACTGTGGTACTGGAGAAGACTTTTGAGAGTCCCTTTGACAGCAAGGAAGTCAAATCAGTTAATACTTAAATTAATTCACATTATTCACTGCAAGGAGAAATACTGAAGCTAAAGTTTAAATATTCTGGCCACGTAACAAGAAGACAAGACTCCCTGGAAAAGACCTTGATGTTGAGAAAGACTGAAGGCAAAAGGAGAAGAGGATGGCAGAGGACAAAAAAGATAGAGACATGGAAGCAATGCATGTGAGATTTGTGCTATGGTCCATGGGGTCAAGAAGAGTTGGATACGAATGAACAACTGAATTACAACAATAAATTGAAAGGAGGAGAGGGAGGGTCTCCAAGCGGAAGTGTGGTGCAACAAATTTTATAGACTTCTATAAAGAGGAAGAGGAAGAGAATCAAGATGAAATGGAGTTGTTAACAATAAAGAAGGGTTCTAGAAGACATGAAAAGGAAGGTACAGAGGAGGATAAGGGCTAGAGAAGGATAGGACTGAATTAGACATGGTTTGCACAAAAACTTTTCAATTTAATATAATCAAAATTATCCATTTTGCATTTCATAACATTCTCTATCTCTTGTTTGATCATAAATTCTTCTGTTCTCCATAAATCTGACAGGTACACTATTCCTTGTTCTCCCAGTATGCTTAGAGTATCAGCCTTTATATCTAAATAGTGAACCCATTTTGACTTTATTTTGGTACATGGTGTAAGATTTTGGTATATGCCTAGTTTCTGTCATACTCCTTTCCAGTTTTCCTTTTTTTTTTTTTGTGAGGCAATTGGGGAGTGACTTGCCCAGGGTCACACAGCTAAGCGTCATGTGTCCGAGACTGGATTTGAACTTAGGTCCTTCTGACTCCAAGGCCAGAGTTCTATCCCCTGCGCCACCTAGCTGCCCCTTCTTTTCCAGTTTTCCCAGCAGATTTTGTCAAATAGTGAGTTCTTATCCCAGAAGCTGGGGTCTTTGGGTTTATCAAACTGTAGATTGCTGTAGTCATTGACTACTGTGTCTTGCATACCTAACCTATTCCACCAATCCACCACTCTTTTTCTTAGCCAGTACCAACTAGTTTTGATGACTGCTGCTTTATAATACAATTTAAGATCTGGAACGGCTAGGCCACCTTCCCTAGCATTTCTTTTCGTTAGTTCCCTTGATATTCTGGGCCTTTTGATCTTCCAAATGAATCTTGTTATTATTTTTTTCTAGCTCTAGAAAATAATTTTTGGTAGTTTGGTATGGCACTGAATAAGTAAATTAACTTATGCAGAACTGTCATTTTTATTATATTAGCTCGGCCTATCCATGGTCAGCTGATGTTTTGACAATTATTTAGATCTGACTTTATTTGTGTGAAAAGTGGTTTGTAAGTTTTTGCATAAACAAAGCCAATGCAACCAAGATTAGGAGGGAAGCAGAAAACTGGGAAAGAATTTTTACAACCAGTGTCTCTGAAAAAGGGCCTCATTTCTAAAATACATAGAGAACTAAGTCAAACTTATAAGAATACAAGTCTTTCCCCAATTGATAAATGGTCAAAGGATATGGATAGGCAGTTCTCAGATAAAGAAATTAAAGCCATCTATAGTCATATGAAAAAATGCTCTAAATCACGACTGATTAGAGAAATGTAAATCAAAACAACTCTGAGGTAAAACATCACACCTATCAGATTAGCCAACATGACAAAATAGGAAAATGATAAATGCTGGAGAAGATGTGGGAAAATTGGAACACTAATGCATTGGTGGTGGAGTTGTAAACTGATCTAACCATTCTGGAGAGCAATTTGGAACTATGCCCAAAGGGTTATAAAAATGTGGATACCCTTTGACCCAGCAATAGGACTTCTAGGGCTATATCCCAAAGAGATCATACAAATGG